>NW_015160854.1:657510-706635 GCF_001447785.1 Gekko japonicus | reverse complement strand
CCCGCCCCAAGCACCAAGAAGACAGAGCATCCCTTGCCCCAGACCGAGAGCTCCTATCTATACCTTGTGGCTAAGAGCCCCCAATGGACCTCTGCTCCAGACGTTTATCCAATTCCCTCTTGAAGCCATCCATGCTTGTCGCCGCCGCCACCTCCTGTGGCAGTGAATCCCATGTGTTCATCCCTATACTTGAAGTACTTTCCACATGCGGGGGATTTCAGACATAATACAGATTTCAATGGGGTGGTCTCTCTCTCCCAGGCATAATCCTGGCAGAACGATACAGCTGATTTCCCGGACAACCTGCTTTTATTTCCCCAGCATCCCCTCTTTGCTTTTTAATAATCCCGGAGTCCTGAGCAGCAGGGCTTTTGTCAGCGAAGGGGCTGTTTGGTACTGGCAGGGAGCGATACTGGAGAGAGGAGAGATGCTCTTTTTAAAAAGTATGCCGTCGCTAGGCAACGGCCAGCACTGTTTGGTGGTGTGACTGACAGGCGGGAGAGGAAGGGAGAGCGAGACTATGAAGTGTGAGTTTTGCAGTGCGGCGATGTGTGCACGCGCAAGTGTGCGTTTGTCAGCGCAAGATGTCACAGGTGGGATTGGGAGCCCAGAGCTGGGTGCATTTCTTCCGTTGCCTTTGAGCACCAGGGAAAGCCAGCCAGCCAGCCCTGGGTTGTTTAATTTGGAGCTACGGATGCGGCTTCTGAGCCCCACAGTCTGGTGGGACTGGTCCTACCAGTGACATAGAGTGCTTCCATGCACGGTGAACAAGGCACTTCGAATCCACTTTCAATGCGCTTACAGCCGTCGCTTGCAAGTGGATGTTGCCCATTTCGCACAGAAAATTCCAGTTGGAAACACTGGGGAATTTCAGGCAGGTGATATCTCCCGGTAGGGAACCGGTTCTCAAACGGGTTCTGGTCTGTCATTTCAGACAGAACCCGTTTGAGAATCGGTTCCCTACCGGAATGTAACTGCCATTTCACACACAAAAGCTTCAGTCCCGTTTAGGAACCGGGACTGAAGCGTTTCACCTGTCAACTGCTTCTGAGTAGTGTCCAGTTCCCCCCCCCGGTTCGGATACGCTTTTTTCCCGCCTTTTTTCGCCCGCGCGGGCGATCTCCGGCTGTTTTTTTTTTTTTTACGTTCGTTATAGCGCTATATCAATATAGCACTATATCAATCCCATTGGAATGCATGGAGTGTTTTGTTATACTGCTATACTGCTATAGCACGCTATAGTGCTATAAATCGAACGTTTTTTTAAAATACCGATCACCCGCACGGGAAGAAAACGGCGGGAAAACAAAGCGGTGCATGTCTGAAATGCCAAACCACTTCTGAATCGGCTGGTTTCCGGTAGGGGCAAGCCATGTGTGAAATGGCAGCCCTGTACCGGTTCACCTCAAAACGGAAGAATACCGGCTTGAAACCGGGAGAAACTGGGTAATGTGAAATTCCACACTGTTCTCTCTAAGCTGAGTTAGTGTGTGCTAGCTCCCAGGTTTTCTTTTTCATAAGTATTTTTATTAGATTTTCACAATAATGCATATTAACCCTAACCCTAACCCCCCCAAGCACCAAGAAGACAGAGCATCCCTTGCCCCAGAGCCACTATCTATACCTTGTGACACATGCAAAGGAGTTCCTGCTCCAAAAAAAAAAAGCCCTGGGTTTTGGACAACAAACAAGGTAAACAGAATAAGAAGCAAAAGGTTACTTCTGGTAACATGGGGGTGTGGCCTAATATGCTAATGAGCTGTGCTGTCAGGGTGTGGCCTAATATGCTAATGAGTTCCTGCTGGGCTTTGTCTACCAAAAAAGCCCTGAGCACGGTATTTGCTGATCTTTGGTATTTCCTACTTACTGTGGGTCCTATTTTGGTTTTGTGAACTGAGCTTCCAACACATAAACGCTCTCGGCCAAAGCAGTGGTAAATGTGTGTCGGGAGTGTCCCCGTGGCTTTTCACCCCCTGCAGATGAGCTCCCCGGAACGATGGCTGGTTCGAACCGGAGCTTTGTCGCTCTCTCTCTCCGCTGTAGCGATTCCCGGGCCCGGCCAGATGAAAACCGTTCCAGATCTTCCTTCAGGCTTGCCTGTCCCCGTTTGAGATTCAGCCCTGATGGGAATTCCCTCCCCTCGTTCCTTTTAATTGATTCCTGCGGGCCCGTCGGTTGTCACCTAGAGGCGTGTTCTTTTATTTTTTCCCCGTTTCGGGCGGAAATTGTTTGCGCTTCAGAAATAAAAAAAGACAGCTGGAGGCCATCAAAGGTATAATTTAATTCTGTTTAATTGGCGCTATGTGGGTCAGCATCCCCATCGATGCAGAATCAACGGAAGGGGCCCGCCTGAAAAGTTCTACTTTCGTGGCCTCGTCCAGTGTTCCTTCTAAGCTGAGTTAGTGTGAGCTAGCTCACATGTTTTTAGCCTCTGGCTCACACATTTTTGTCTTAGCTCAGGAAAGATGGCCCCAGAGCAAACTAATTCTTGCAGTAGCCAAATTGCTTGCTCACAACTTTAATGCCAGTAGCTCACAAAGTAGAATTGTTGCTCACAAGACTCCACAGCTTAGAGGGAATATTGGCCTCGTCTGATGGTTTGCATGTGTTTTGAGGCCCGGGCTTTGACGTCTGCATCAGCGCAGGATACAGAAACACCTTTCGTTGCAAGTGTCCCTTCTCATCCACCCTCCAGATTTTCATGTGTCTTCAACCCAGTTTGGTGTCGTGGTGAGGAGCGCGGACTCTAATCTGGGAGAACCGGGTTCGATTCCTCACGCCACCACGTGCAGCTGCTGGTGTGACCTTGGGTCAGTCACAAGTTCTCTCAGCGCTTTTCTCTCAAGGGCAGTCCTCGAAAGAGCTCTCTCAACCCTCACCCACCTCACAGGGTGTCTGTGGTGGGGAGGGGGAAGGGAAAGGAGATTGTAAGCCGCTCTAAGACTCCGAGTGAAGGGCGGGGTGTAAATCCAATCTCTTCTTCTTCTACCCAGTTCGGTGTAGTGGTTAGGAGTGGCGGACTCTAATCTGGGAGAACCGGGTGTGATTCCCCACTCCTCCACGTGCAGCTGCTGGTGTGACCTTGGGTCAGTCACAAGTTCTCTCAGAACTGTCCTCTCCGGAGCAGTCCTCGAAAGAGCTCTTTCAGCCCCACCTGCCTCACAGGGCTTCTGTTGTGGGGAGGGGGAAGGGAAAGGAGATTGTAAGGTGCTTTAAGAATCCAAGTGAAGGGTGGGGTATAAATCCAATCTTCTTCTTCTTCAGCTAGAAGCATGGAACCCAAGGCTCTGTGAGCCAAACACTAAGTCACAATACCATATTTATTCATTTATATACTTTATTTATAAGGAGATGCAGTGGCTCAAGTGGTTAAGACGCTGAACTGCAGGCTGTGGAAGGTCAGAAGTTCAGCAGTTCGAGACCCAAGTGTGCCGCATGACGGAGTGAGCTCCCGTCTCTAGTTCCAGCTCCTGCCAACCTAGCAGTTCGAAAGCAAGAAATTGCAAGTGGATAAATAGGTACTGCTTCGGTGGAAAGGTAACAGCGTTCCGTGCGCCTTGGTGTTTAGTCATGCCGGCCACATGACCACATGACCTTCGGACAGCGCTGGCTCTTCGGCTTTGAAACGGAGATGAGTACCGCAACCCTAGAGTTGGACTCGACTGGCTTTCGAGCAAGGGAACCTTTACCTTTACCTATACTTTATTTATACCTCGCCTCTCTCCTCAGTGGAGACCCAAAGTGGCTTACATCCATCTCTCCTCCTTTTGTCCTCACAACAACCCTGTGAGGTAGGCTAGGCTGAGAAAGTGTGACTGGCCCCAGATCACTCTGCGAGCTTCCATGGCAGATCCTAGTCTGACACTTTAATTAGTGTGCCACACTGGCACGCAATAAGTCTGCGGCTTCGGGGTGCCAGCTCTGGGTTGGGGAATTCCTGGCGATTTGGGGGTGGAGCCTAGGGAGGGCGGGTTTGGAGACAGGAGGGACTTCAGTGGGGTACAATGCCGCAGGGTCCACCCTCCGGAGCAGCCATTTTCTCTACGAGAACTGATCTCAGGAGCCGGGAGATCAGTTGTGATTCTATTGCCTCTTGACTAGCCAACTGCAACAAACTGGACCAAAGTGTATGTGGCTAATTAAAACACTAAATCACCCTGTATAATTTTATAGTTTTTTCTGTTTTGATATTATGCTAAATGTGAATTATTGAAGTATTTTTAGACTGCTCCATTAACACGAATGCAAATGAAGCATTGACTGTAAAGCTCAACGGTACATTCAGAGTATGTCACTTCTGGAGAAATCTTTACAGCCAGTAATGGTTACTAGAACGCTGTTGTTTGTCTTAGTTGTTTTTGTAATAAGCAGGGGTCATTTCGTAGAGAAAGAGGTGCAGGGGTTCATTAGCATAACTTATTAGCATAACTCATTTGCATATGCCACACCCCCTGACATCACCAGAAGTGTGTCAGAAGGCAACACCCACCGCTCAGGCTCCACTGGACTGTTTTGGATTGCTAGCTATTGGGGGGGGGGGAACGTGCAGATCTGTCCTCACAGAGGAGGGAGAGCTTGTACCTGAATAAAACTTGGTCTTCAAGGTGCCACTGGACTGTTTTGGATTGCTAGCTATTGAGGGGCGGGGAAACGTGCAGATCTGTCCTCACAGAGGAGGGAGAGCTTGTACCTGAATAAAACTTGGTCTTAAAGGTGCCACTGGACGGTTTCGGATTGCTAGCTATTGAGGGGCGGGGAAACATGCAAATCTGTCCTCACAGAGGAGGGAGAGCTTGTACCTGAATAAAACTTGGTCTTAAAGGTGCCACTGGACTGTTTTGGATTGCTAGCTATTGGGGGGGGGGATGTGTAGATCTGTCCTCGCAGAGGAGGGAGAGCTTGTACCTGAAGGCGGGTTGGAGGGGGCTCTGCAACCTACCTGGCTGCTTCTTGCTCCTCTTGGCCCGACTGAGGGCTGCTGGGAGCAGGGGGCGGGGCTTGTTGCATGTGCCCACCCCCTGGGCTCCTTACTGCCAGAGCTCCGCTCCTGTGTGCTCCCGCAGGAAATGACCCCTGCTTACAGGTGGGTAGGGGCCCCCTTGACCTGTTCTTCCCGAGACGTGGGGCAGGTGCCGCAGGATTTCGAGCCCTGCAGAACTGGGGGTTGGAGCCCCTTCCCTAGGAGGAAAGGCAGAAGCGTCAGGGACTTTTCAGGTGAGACAAGAGATGATTAAGGGGGGGACACGGCAGAGGTTGATAAAACGATGCCTGCGGTGGAGAGCGTTGACCAAGAGAGACTTTTCTCTCTCTCCCAAAACACTAGAACTCGAGGGGATCCGATGAAGCTGATGGCGAGTTGGACTCGGGGTCTTCCGGGGAGGACTCCCTTTCTGAAAAAGGGGCGGCTGCCCCTAAAAGTCCATATAAACTGAGGAAAAGACAAGAAAAAATGAAGGCTGAAGGACTCTGAATTGTGCCTTTGAAAGTATAGCTTTTAATAATGAGATGCTCTGGGGTTTCTCTCGAACAGTTAAATCTAAGATTTAAAAGATATTTTAGCCTGTCTGACTAAGTTCAAAAGGTATTAGCGATTTAAGGGAAAATCTTGTACTCGAGCTGTTTTAATGATCTCCTACTCTTCGGGTTTTAGTTAGCAGTGGTTATCTTTTCTTTCTCCTTAATTGTAGTTCCCTCACCCTATCTTCGTTGTAGTTTGTAGTCCAATTAAAAATGGAATTAAAAAAATCCCCTTTGGGGAGCCAAAAAAAAAAAAAGCTGATTTCAGTAGTTTCAGGAGATTGAGGATAGACAAAAGGAAACCCTTCTTTACACAGAGAGTGATTCAGATGTGGCATTCACTGTCAGGGGATGTAGTGGTGGCCACAGGGATAAACAGCTTTAAAAGGGGATTTGATGGATTTGTGGAGGGTTAGTTTATCAGTGGCTTCAAGCCAGGGTGACTCAAGAGAACCTCCACATTTATAGGCACTCAATCTTTGAATCCCAGAGCTGGGAGGCAACATCAGGGGAAGGCCTCGGCCTCTCTGCCCTGTTGTTGGCCCTCCAGAGGAACTGGCTGGCCACTGTGTGAGACAGGATGCTGGACTGGATGGACCTCTGATCTGATCCAGCAGGGCCCTTCGCATATTCTTATGAAGGCCTCGGCTTCTCTGCCCCGTTGCTGGCCCTCCAGAGGAACTGTTTGGCCACTGTGTGAGACTAGATGGACCACTGGTCTGATCCAGCAGGGCTCTTCTGATGTTCTTATGAAGGCCTCGGCCTCTGTGCCCTGTTGTTGGCCCTCCAGAGGAACTGGTCGGCCACTGTGTGAGACAGGATGCTGGACGAGATGGACCACTGGCCTGATCCAGCAGGATTCTTATATTCTTATGAAGGTCTTGGCCTCTGTGTCCTGTTGTTGACCCTCCAGAGGAACTGGTTGGCCACTGTCTGAGGCAGGATGCTGGACTAGATGGACTCCTGTTGGTCTGATCCAGCAGGGCTCTTCTGATGTTCTCATGAAGGCCTCGGCCTCTCTGCCCTGTTGTGGGCCCTCCAGAGGAACTGGTTAGCCACTGAGTGAGACAGGAGGCTGGACTAGATGGACCACTAGTCTGATCCAGCAGGACTCTTCTTACATTCTTATGAAGGTCTTGGCCTCTGTGTCCTGTTGTTGGCCCTCCAGAGGAACTGGCTGGCCACTGTGTGAGACGGGATGCTGGACTAGATGGACCCTCGTTGGTCTGATCCAGCAGGGCTCTTCTGACGTTCTTATGAAGGCCTCTGTGCCCTGTTGCTGGCCGTCCAGGCTGGCCACTGTGGGAGACAGGATGCTGGACTAGATAGACCACTGGTCTGATCCAGCAGGGCTCCTCTGATGTTCTTACGAAACCAGGCCAGGGAAAAGTTAGATATTTCAATGTTTTCTCCACAGCTGATCCATCTCTTGGCCCAGCTGCTTCAGATGCTAGGGCTGCCAAATGCAGCCGGGGGGCGGGGATTCCCCCGCTTCGGCGCCCCGATTCCCGGCGCGCCGGAATCGGGGCCCGGGAAGAGTTTTCCCCTCAAATGGCAGCCATTTGAGGGGAAAACTCTTTGTTTTCCCCTCAAATGGTGTGGCCCCGCCCAGCGTGTGACGTCACTTCCGGTGACGTCCCGGCGGCGCGCGCGCGCACATGCTCTGCAACGACTCCCGGACGGGAAGGAGCCTCCCCCGCCGGTGAGTCGAACCGATTTGGCAACCCTATCAGATGCAGTTGAGGAATCACGGACTGAAGCTTCCAGCGAAAACTCCTCTTATGTAGAAAGCTAGCATATCAGAGAAAAGCAGGGTAGCCTTGATTGCTGGCTTTCTTCATGTGAGAAACGTTTTTTGTAGAGGAAGTGGATTCACTCCTATGAACTCACCCTTGCAGTCTGAAGTACAAGAGCCCAGATACGCTGTACCGACTCCAGGACAGTAAAGCCAAAATAACATTTCAGGTCTCAGCGAAAATTTAAGTTGCCACCAACCCTGGAACGCTTCAAACCTTCGTTTTGTTCTCTCCCTCTGTGCAAAATGACAGGGCGTGACCGATCTGGTGCCGCCGAAGCGCGAGACAGACCCGTGAGGATAATGCGCCCCAGGTGCTGATAGCCAATTAATTAATTCGTTTCCAGAACGGATGCCTAATTAAAGGCGTCTGAGAGGCAGAAGGCGAAGGGGACACTTATCTGGGCGGATTCTCTGGTTGTCGTTGCTGATGTCACTGCTGGAAAGATTCCCGCTGGCTGCAGAGCCAGGTGTGTTTGCCTTTGTTTGGCGGTGGCTAAAAATAAAAACGCCAATAGAGGATTGCGGCAATCTGGGTCACCGGAGAAGATGACGAACGTGGGCAGGGAAAGTGCCAGCGACCGGTGCTGTGCGCCGGCCAGGCCGACGCGGGGTTGTCCCAAATTAATGAGCACCAGTGGCTCAAGCAGGGAGGCCAACGCATGCTGCTCCAGCGTCGTAGCTTGGAGGCTGCACTAATCTCGCTCCTGCTCCTCAGTAGTCTTTCAGGCGCTCCGGGACGCTGGAGAGGTGAGCCGTGACTCACGAAAGCTCCTCCCCGGCCACAAATTCTGTTTGCCTTTCCGGTTGTCGGCTAGCTGCCATTTTATGTTGCTTCTGTCCTTCCGTTCCCGCTTGCTCGCAGCTCAGCAGCTTTGCGGAAACATTGCCTCGGAGACCATGGGAGCTGGCTCGGCTAGACGGCGTTATTAGTTTGGCCTTGTAAGGATGGGAGGGCTTGCGGTCCACCACTGGTGTGAATCTTTCTGCTCTCAGGGGCCCCGCGAGTCTCCCGCTCATTATGTAACTTCCCGTTGGGAGAATTCCCGCCCGCGCCGCTCGAAGTTCATTTGCTTAGCTATTCGCCTCGTCTGGCTGTATGTGCGGATGGTCCCGCCCTGTAGTTATTCCTAACAATAATCCTGTGCAGGGCTCTTTTTGTAGAAAAAGCCCAGCAGGAACTCATTAGCATAATAGGCCACACCCAACACCAGAAACTCATCAGCATATTAGGCCACACCCCTGGCAGCACAGCTCATTAGCACATTAGGCCGCACCCCCATGTTACCAGAACTGTGGTCATCCAGCCACACCCACCTTTTGCTTCTTATTCTGTTTACCTTGTTTGTGGTCAAAACCCAGGGCTTTTTTTTGGAGCAGGAACTCCTTTGCATGTTAGGACACACGCCCCTAATGTGGCCAATCCTAATGAGTCTCTGCTGTTGGGTGTGGCCTATTATGCTAATGAGTTCCTGCTGGGCGTGGCCAACTCGGGAGCCAGCCGGAACTCCATTCCTGTGCGTTCCTGCCCAAAAATAGCCCTGACCCTGTGGATATGGTACGGTTTTGTACTCTAATAAAGCATAACGCTTCTCAGGAAACGTGTGTGAAGAGTTTCTTGCTGTGGAACCTGACACAGGTGCTCCTGGACTCTGGCTCTTTTCCGCAGCGCCACACGTTCAAGACCGTCATGAGAGCATACTTGATGGACACTATCTCTGACAAAATTAACAACTCCCTCTTGAAAACAGTCGAAACAAATTTTGATAGCAAATGGTTCCCGATATTAGAATTTATGTCACGGCATGAATTCATATCACCAGATTGGAAACAATTGCAGAAATGGCTCTAAACACTGACCCTCTCAAAAAGTGTACCATATTGTATTCCTGTCGCTTTAATAATTTCTCTCTACCTTAACGATGTGAGTTACCCTTTTTTATGACGCTTTAATGTATTATAAGGAGCACTAAAGAAGAAATCTGGGACTCCTCTCCACGTGGAAATACACTGTTGATTGGTTGCTCATAGGTAGTTTTGTTAAACTGCTGGATTTCATTACGCTTTATCCTAGTTGTACTATAAAGGTAAAGGTTCCCTTGCTCGAAAGACAGTCGAATCCGACTCTAGGGTTGCGGTGCTCATCGTTTCAAAGCCGAAGAGCCAGCGCTGTCCAAAGACGTTTCCGTGGTCATGTGGCTGGCATGACTAAACACCGAGGCGCACAGAATGCTGTTACCTTCCCACCGAAGTGGTACCTATTTATCTACTTGCAATTTCTTCCTTTCGAACTGCTAGGTTGGCAGTTGTACTATATTGCACCGTAAAATGCAAAATGTTTTGCATTGATGTGTCACTTTAATGTTTACGCAACTTACAATAAAAATTACAACAACAACAAAAAGACCGTCATGAGAGGAGCCGTATGTTTAGGGAGGCGCCGTGCCCCAGTGGTAGAGCATGGGCTTTGCATGCGGAAGGTGCCAAGTTCAATCCTCGGCATTGCCAGGTAAACGAATCTGGCAGGAGGTGATGAAGAAGAAGAAGAAGAGAAGAGATTGGATTTATCCCCGGCCCTTCACTACCCAAAGGTGTCTCAGAGTGGCTTACAAACTCCTTCCCCTTCCCCTCCCCACACAACAGGCACCCTGTGAGGTCGGTGGGGCTGAGAGAGCTCTGACAGAAACTCCTCTTTTTTTCCAACAACAGCTCTGAGAGAACATATGACTGACCCAAGGTCACACCAGCTGCATGTGGAGGAGGAGGAAGAAGAAGAAGAGAAGAGATTGGATTTATACCCCGCCCTTTACTACCTGAAGGAGTCTCAGAGTGGTTTACAATCTCCTTTCCCTTCCCCTCCCCACAACCGACACCCTGTGAGCAGTGTTCCCTCAAAGAAGAAGAGGAGGAGGAGGAGATTGGATTTATACCCCGCCCTTCACTACCCAAAGGAGTCTCAGAGCAGCTTGCAAACTCTTTTCCCTTCCCCTCCCCACCACAGACACCCTGTGAGGTAGGTGGGGCTGAGAGAGCTCTTGACAGAAACTGCTGTTTTTCAAGGACAGCTCTTATCAGAACTACGGCTTGCCCAAGGTCATCCAGCCAGGTGCAAGTGGAGGAGTGGGGAATCAAACCCGGTTCTCCCAGATTAGAGTCCGCGCACTTAATCACGACACCAAACTGGTGGGAAAGACCTCTGCCTGAGACCCCGGAGAGCCGCTGCTCCTGGTGTGACTTTGGGTCAGTCACAAGTTCTCTCGGAGCTGTTCTCTCAAGGGCAGTTCTTGAAAGAGCTCTCTCAGTCCCACCTACCTCACTGGGTGTCTGTTGTGGGGAGGGGAAGGGAAAGGAGTTTGTAAGCCACTCTGACACTCCTTCGGGTAGTGAAGGGTCCAATCTCCTCCTCCTCTTCTTCTTCTCCTTTGTCTTCATCTTCGTCTTCTTCATCTACTTATCTAGAGAACCAAGTTTGATTCCCCACTCCTCCACATGCAGCTGCTGGTGTGACCTTGGGTCAGTCACAAGTTCTATCGGCGCTTTTCTCTCAAGGGCAGTCTTCGAAAGCACTCTCTCGGCCCCAGCTACCTCACAGGGTGTCTGTTGTGGGGAGGGGAAGGGAAAGGAGTTTGTAAGCCGCTCTGAGACTCCTTTGGGTAGTGAAGGGTGAGGTATAAATCCAATCTCCTCCTCCTCCTCCTCCTCCTCTTCTTCGTCTTTATCTTCGTCTTCTTCGTCTACTATCTAGAGAACCAGGTGTGGTTCCCCACTCCTCCACATGCACCTGCTGGTGTGACCTTGGGTCAGTCACAAGTTCTATCGGCGCTTTTCTCTCAAGGGCAGTCTTCGAAAGCACTCTCTCGGCCCCAGCTACCTCACAGGGTGTCTGTTGTGAGGAGGGGAAGGGAAAGGAGATTGTAAGCCGCTCTGAGACTTTGAGTGAACAGCAGGGTATAAATCCAGTCTCCTCCTCTTCTCTCTTCTCTCTCTTCTCTCCTTCGCTCTCCTCCTCCTCCTTCTTTTTAAAAAATGGGCAGATCCCGGTGGTGCTGTTGCCTAGCCGGTCTTCTGACTGGCCATTGGTTGCCTCTCGGTGTCAGAACCCGCCTGCCTCGGGCCTCCTCTGTTCCCGTACCCCCCATCCACTGCCCAGTTTTCTCTCCGAGAGGCCTCTTCCCAAAACGTTCTTTGCTAATAGCCTCACACAGTACGCTGCTGGGAGCTCATAGCATTAATGACGCTGTTTGCTTTTCCAGGCAATTGGTTCCTCACGCACAGATTTCCAGTTGTCCCTGATTTATTGCCAGGATCCTGACGTCTCCCTCCCTGTGTGGGCTGCGGTGTGTTTCCCCCTAAGCCTTATGTCGCTGGGAAAACACAGGCATGGGGGTTGTACATGTCTCAGCCTAGCACGGCTGGTTGTCATTCTATGGGCTGTCCGGAACGTGCTGGCTGTAAAGCGTGGCAGCAACCTCTTGGCCAGTCCCCGTGCCGTCACCAATTGCGACGATGCAAACGTAGCTCTTCCCTGCCCCACTACACCCCAGTTTGGTGTCGTGGTTAAGTGCGCGGACTCTGATCTGGGAGAACCGGATTTGATTCCCCACACCTCCATGTGCAGCTGCTGGATGACCTTGGGCAAGCCATAGTTCTGGCACAGCTGTTCTTGAAAAAGAGCAGTGTCTCTCAGAGCTCTCTCAGCCCCACCGACCTCACAGGGTGTCTGTTGTGGGGAGGGGAAGGGAAAGGAGTTTGTAAACCGCTCTGAGACTCCTTTGGGTAGTGAAGGGCGGGGTATAAATCCAATCTCTTCTTCTTCTTCTTCTTCTACCTCACAGGGTGTCTGTGGTGGGGAGGGGAAGGGAAAGGAGTTTGTAAACCGCTCTGAGACACCTTTGGGTAGTGAAGAGCGGGGTATAAATCCAATCTGTTCTTCTTCTTTTACCTCACAGGGTGTCCTGTTGTGGGGAGGGGAAGGGAAGGAGTTTGTAAACCGCTCTGAGACTCCAAGTGAAGGGCGGGATACAAATCCAATCTTCTCTTCCTCCTCCTCCTCCTCCTCTTCTTCTCTATTTTTGAGGTCTTCCCGAAACTGGTGCTGGTGGTGGATAGCGCCATCCAGTTGCGGCTGATTCATGGTGACCCCATAGGGCTTTCAAGGCAAGAGACATTCAGAGGCGGTTTGGCGTCACCTCCTTCTGCACGGCAGTCCGGGACTTGGTGGCCTCCTATCGAAGCACTAGCCAGAGCCAGGCCTCCTTAGTTTCCAAGATCTGACAACATCAGACGAGCCAGGGCTATCCATGTCAAGGCAAGAGACTTCCAGAGGTGGTTCGCCATGGCCCGCCTCTGCGTTGCGATCCTGAACTGCCGTAGTGGTCTCTGGTTGGCAGTTCGAGACCCGAGTGTGCCGCGTGACGGAGTGAGCTCCCGTCTCTGGCCCCAGCTCCTGCCAACCAAGCAGTTCGAAAGCAAGAAATGGCAAGTAGATAAATAAGTACTGCTTCGGCGGGAAGGTAACAGCGTTCCGTGCACCTAGGTGTGTAGTCATGCCGGCCACATGACCATGGAAACGTCTTCGGACAGCTCTGGCTCTTCGGCTTGGGAACAGAGATGAGCACCGCAACCCTAGAGTCAGATTCGACGGGCTTTCGAGCCAGGGAAACCTTTTAACTTTACCAAAAAGCACTGGCTCTTCGGCTTTGAAATAGAGATGAGCACCGCAACCCTAGAGTCAGATTCGACGGGCTTTCGAGCCAGGGAAACCTTTTAACTTTACCAAAAAGCACTGGCTCTTCGGCTTTGAAATAGAGATGAGCACCGCAACCCTAGAGTCGGATTTGACTGGCTTTCGAGCCAGGGAAACCTTTTAACTTTACCAAAAAGCACTGGCTCTTCGGCTTTGAAATAGAGATGAGCACCGCAACCCTAGAGTCGGATTTGACTGGCTTTCGAGCTAGGGAAACCTTTTAACTTTACCAAAAAGCACTGGCTCTTCAGCTTTGAAATAGAGATGAGCACCGCAACCCTAGAGTCGGATTCGACTGGCTTTCGAGCCAGGGAAACCTTTTAACTTTACCAAAAAGCACTGGCTCTTCGGCTTTGAAATAGAGATGAGCACCGCAACCCTAGAGTCGGATTCGACTGGCTTTCGAGGAAGGGAACCTTTACCTTTACCTTTACATATTCCTACCACCCCTTAAAATGCAAAAGGTGGTGAATACCAGCGACCGATAGAGACACACCCAACCACAGGAACACTATCCAGTTTTGTGAACCTTCCCTTTCTTTGTCAACTTACTTTTACATGATCCTCATTGAAGGAAGTATATTGCTAGCCTCTGATGTGTCGGGCGGGTACTTGGATCCCTCTTTTGTCTTCAGGGAACAGGTTTGGCGGCCTCTGCATTGTTTGACTGGAGGCCACTGCAGGACAGCAAGGAGGTGTGATAGCTTCAGGTGGGTGGGAAGGTGTGAACTCACCTGGGAGAGAGTGAAATCTCCCAAGCAATGTCCAAGGCTCTGAAAACTTCCCTTCAGTCTTAGCCACACAGCATGCTCATCTTTTGTTGCTGCGTCGAGAGGTGACGTGACCGGGGGTCATATCCTGCAGGAGTGCACAGGAGCGGAGCTCCGGCAGTAAAGAGCCCAGGGGGCGGGCACATGCAACAAGCCCCGCCCCCTGCTCCCAGCAGCCCTCAGTCAGAGCAAGAAGCAGCCAGGTAAGTTGCAGAGCCCCTATGCTGCCACCAGTCAGCGTTATCTGTAGTTTAGTAAAACTGCTCTGTATCTTTAAGACTTGAGCACCTGGGAATTGGAGTCCACAGTTAGGGGTCCCAGAAGCTTCCCTCTGACTGGCTCATTAAGAGCAATTTCCTGAGCTCAGAGGCGCAAAGATAGGAGTTTTATTGTTCTTTTCCGTTTTCTTTGTTCATCAACCCTTACGGCAAGGAGAGGGGAAGCCCATTTCTCACCGCGGCTGTTGAACTGACCTAGATCACAAGATATAACTTTCCACCCAGCTATCTGGACGATTGTGAGTAAATGATCTTCTGAATGCGTGTGAAGTTAAATAAAGATGATTTAAGCTTTCTTCAGTGGTCATGTGTTGGCTCCCCCCCCCCCGCGGTCCAAAACAGTCCAGTGGCACCTTTAAGACCACGTTTTATTCGGGTATAAGCTCTCCCTCCTCTGCGAGGACAGATCTGCAAGTTTCTCCCCCCCCCCAATAGCTAGCAATCCAAAAGAGTCCAGTGGAGCCTGAGCGGTGGGTGTTGCCTTCTGACACACGTCCGGTGATGTCAGGGGATGTGGCCTATGCAAATGAGTTATGCTAATGAGCTCCTGCACCTCTTTTTCTACTAAATGACCCCTGGACGTGACAAGAGGTTTACAAAATTATGCATGGGATAGAAAAAGTAGAGAAAGAAGTTCTCTCCCCCCCCCCTTCTTACGGTACAAGAACTGGTGAGCACGTGATGAAATTAAGGAGCTTAGAACAGGTAAAATAAAGCACCTCTTCTTTCAAAGAGTCATTCACACGTGGGATTCACTGCCGCAGGAAGGGGTGGCAGCCACAAACATAGACAGCTTCAAGAGGGGGTTGGATGAACATATGGAGCAAAGGGCCATGAGTGGCTATTAGCCACAAGGCATCAATGAAGAACTCTGTCTGGGGCAGGTGATGCTCTGTCTTCTTGGTGCTTGGGGGTGCAACAGTGGGAGGGCTTCTGGAGTTCTGGCCCCGCTGGTGGACGTCCTGATGGCACCTGGGTTTTGGCCACTGTGTGCCAACAGAGTGTTGGCCTGGATGGGCCATTGGCCTGATCCAACATGGCTCCTCCTGTGTTATTATGTCTGGGGTAAGTGATGCTCTGTCTACTTGGTACTTGGAAGACAACAGTGGGAGGGCTTCTGGAGTTCTGGCCCCATTGGTGGACCTCCCGATGGTCCCTGGGTTTTGGCCACTGTGTGCCAACAGAGTGTTGGCCTGGATGGGCCATTGGCCTGATCCAACATGGCTCCTCCTGTGTTATTATGTCTGGGGTAAGTGATGCTCTGTCTACTTGGTACTTGGAAGACAACAGTGGGAGGGCTTCTGGAGTTCTGGCCCCATTGGTGGACCTCCCGATGGTCCCTGGGTTTTGGCCACCTTGTGACACAGAATGTTAGACTGGATGGGCCATTGACCTGGTCCAAGATGGCTTCTCTTATGTTCTTCTGTCTGGAGCGGTGATGCTCTGTGTTCTTGGTGCTTGGGGAGCCACAGTGGGAGGGCTTCTGGAGTTCTGGCCCCACTGGTGGGCCTCCTGATGGCCCCTGGGTTTTGGCTACCATGCGATACAGAGTGTTGGACTGGATGGGCCATTGGCCCGATCCAACATGGCTTCTCTTGTGTTCTTCTGTCTGGGGCAGTGATGCTCTATCTTCTTGGTATGTGGGGGACAACAGTGGGAGGGCGTCTGGAGTTCTGGCCCCACTGGTGGACCTCCCGATGGCACCTGGGTTTTGGCCACTGTGTGACACAGAGAGTTGGACTGGATGGACTGATCCAACATGGCTTCTCTTATGTTCTTATAGACTATTCCACAACTTTGAACTACCTTTGGGGCACAGTCGGTGTGCCAGGGGAGAGCGACATTCATTGTTCACAGGCTGAGAACATAAGGTGTGTGCAGGTGAGAGAAAATGAATCCTCTCTTCTTAACTCTGCTACCTTACCTACCTGTCCTGTAGCACACATACCTGACCAAGGAAGCGTTGACTGTCGAAAGCTCATATCCTGAAAATCGTTGTTCTTTTAAGGCGGTGCTGGACTCGAACGTCGTGATGGCCACAGGCACAGATGGCTGTAAAGGGGGATTAGACGGATTCGTGGAGGAGAAATCTAGCAGTGGCTACCAGCCATGGCAGCTCTTGGGCACCTCCATGTTCAGAGGCACTAAACCTCTGAATCCCAGTGCCAAGAGGCAACATCAGGGGAAGGCCTCGGCCTCTGTCCAGCATCCTGCCTCACACAGTGGCCAACCAGTTCCTCTGGAGGGCCAACAACAGGGCAGAGAGGCTGAGGCCTTCATGAGAACATCAGAAGAGCCCTGCTGGATCAGACCAGTGAGGGTCCATCTAGTCCAGCATCCTGCCTCACACAGTGGCCAACCAGTTCCTCTGGAGGGCCAACCACAGGGCAGAGAGGCCGAGGCCTTCATGAGAACATCAGAAGAGCCCTGCTGGATCAGACCAGTGAAGGTCCATCTAGTCCAGCATCCTGCCTCACACAGTGGCCAACCAGTTCCTCTGGAGGGCCAACCACAGGGCAGAGAGGCCTTCCCTTGGTGTTGCCTCCAGACTCTGAGATTCAGAGGTTTAGTGCTTCTTTTTTATATATAAGTATTTTTAGTTGATTTTCAGTACATAACATAAATGATATTTCATATTTCCATTTTACAATACTTTTGGAGCTTTTTGTCCATATATTTCTAACCAGTTATCTAATTTTTGCCATCTTTTCTTAAACACACTATCCATTTTTCCCACTAAAAATATATTTGTCTTATCCATTTCTTTTATATCTAAGATATTTTTAATTAATTCTTCTCTGCTTGGAATTTTATCAGATTTTCAACATTTTGCTATAGGAATTCTAGCACTTGTGAGGATGTATAATATCAAACGTGCATCATTGTGGTTTATATTATCCAATAGGATATTTAATAAGTATATTTCCGGAGCCAGGTTTAAATCTATATCTACTATTTCTAGGATAAGTTGTTTTATAGTTTTCCAAAATTTTACGACTTTTTCGCATCTCCACCAAATGTGGTAGAAAGAGCCAACATTTCTTTCGCATCTCCAACAGTTCCCTGATACGGTCTTATTGCATTTTAGAGATTTCTCTGGAGTCCAATGCCACCTATGAAACATTTTAAAAATATTTTCTTTGTATGATGTGGCTCTTAGCAATTTCATTGAATTCCACATTTTTGACCATTTCTGTATGCTTATGTTACTTCCTATATCTGTTTCCCAGACCTTCATGCATGGTTTTATTTTTTCTGTTTGGAACTCGTCATCTAGTAGGAAGTTATATAATTTTTGTATCAGTTTATCTGCGGAGGACAATCAGATTTTATCTAAGTTAGTGTTTGTTTTTATGAAGCCTCTTGTTTTATCTTTCGCAAATCTGGATTTTAACTGTAGTTTCTCCCAATTTGTGAGATTTATCTTCATTGCCTGCAATGCTCCAAAGTCTTTCAATTCGTTTTCTTTTGTTAGTATTTTATCGTAGGTGGCAGTTTTCTCGTCCATCATTAGATTTGGTAATATGAAGGCTTCCAGCGGGGAAACCCATCTTGGTATTTTGTCGTAAAAATTTTCCTTCATCATTCTCCATACTTTTATCAGATTTTGGAAATGTTTCTGCTTTTTCTCTTCATCATACCACACATAGGCATGCCAGCCCATGTGTAGGTCATGACCTTCTAATTTTAGAGTTCTTCTATCTTCTAACAGGATCCAATCCCGAATCCAACTCATTGCTGCCGCTCTGTAGTATGATTTCCACTCTGGTAGTCCCAGACAGGGCTGCCCACTCTCACCTCTACTCTTTATCTTCTGCTTAGAATCTTTAAACGACATGGTGAGAGAAAATTTAAATATTAGGGGTCCCAAAATAAAAAGCGAACAATACAAATTACAGGCCTTTGCCGATGAACAATTACAGGCCTTTGCCGATGAACAATTATAAACCCCTAATAGAAGAAATTAAGAAAGATTTGAAAAGATGGCAGGATCTCCACATCTCACTGATGGGGAGAATGGCCACTATAAAAATGAATATCTTACCTAGATTCTTGTTTCTTGCGCAAACAATCCCGATCTTAAAAAATTACAAAATATGTGAGGAACTGGAGAAAATCACAAGAAGCTTCATATGGCAAGCAAAGAGGGCACGCATAAGATTAAAATTATTACACAACAAAAAAGACAGAGGTTTAGTGCTTCTGAACAGGGAGGTTCAGTTGAGTCACCTTGGCTAGTAGCCACTGATCAACTTCTCCTCCATGAGTCTGTCTAATCCCCTTTTCAAGCTGTCTATTCCTGTGGCCACCACTACATCCTCTGGCAGCGAATTCCACATTTGAATCACACTCTGTGTAAAGAAGGGTTTTCTTTTGTCTGTCCTGAACCTACTGCCCATCAGCTTCGTGGGATGCCCTTGCGTTCTAGTATTTATTTATTTATTTGTTCGATTTATACCCTGCCCTCCCGGCCAAAGCAGGCTCAGGGCAGTATAAAGGATTAAAACAGAAAAACAATTATAACATTGGTAAAACCATATAAACAATCTGGTATCGTAAAGTGTTAGCTAGTTGTAATTAGTTTGGTGTAGTGGTTAAGTGTGCAGACTCTAATCTGGGAGAACCGGATTTGATTCCCCACCCCTCCTCCATTCACAGCTGCTGGATGACCTTGGGCAAGCCATAGTTCTGATAAGAGCTGTTCTTGAAAAAGAGCAGTTGCTGTCAGAGCTCTCTCAGCCCCACCTACCTCACAGGGTGTCTGTTGTGGGGAGGGGAAAGGAAAGGAGCTTGTAAGCCGCTCTGAGACTCCTTCGGGTAGTGAAGGGCGGGGTATAAACCCAATCTCCTCCTTCTCCTCCTCCTCTTCTTCTGCTTGATGGCGGCAATAGTATAATCTCTGGTCTGCCTTGCTCATCAGTTTCTCATTCTTTATCATATATATGCAGCGGGCACAGGCTGTAACGATGGAATCAGTGCACCGGCTCCGTCTTTCTCAAGTATCATTAAGCGATCTTTAGTGATAATGTTGTTGGTGTTGTTGTTAATGGTGGCAGCTCCTTAACCAAAGGCCTGGTGGAAGAGCTCCGTCTTGCAGGCCCTGTGGAACTGTCAGAGGTTCCTGTAAGAGAGCACAGGCTGTAACGATGGAATCAGGGCACCGGCTCTGTCTTTCTCAAGTATCGTTAAGCGATCTTTAGTGATAATGTTGGTGTTGGTTGTTGTTAATGGTGGCGGCTCCTTAACCAAAAGCCTGGTGGAAGAGCTCCATCTTGCAGGCCCTGTGGAACTGTCAGAGGTTACTGTAAGAGGGCACAGGCTGTAACGATGGAATCAGGGCACCGGCTCTGTCTTTCTCAAATATCGTTAGCGATCTTTAGTGATAATGTTGGTGTTGGTGTTGGTAATGGTGGCGGCTCCTTAACCAAAGGCCTAGTGGAAGAGCTCCGTCTTGCAGGCCCTGCGGAACTGTCAGAGGTTCCTGTAAGAGGGCACAGGCTGTAACGATGGAATCAGGGCACTGGCTCTGTCTTTCTCAAATATCGTTAGCGATCTTTAGTGATAATGTTGGTGTTGGTGTTGGTAATGGTGGCGGCTCCTTAACCAAAGGCCTAGTGGAAGAGTTCCATCTTGCAGGCCCTGTGGAACTGTCAGAGGTCCTGCAGGGCCCTGAGTTCTTCTGGGAGCTCGTTCCACCGGTGCGGAGCCGCCACGGAGAAGGCCCTGACCCTGGTTGTTGCCAGTCTGACGTCCTTGGGGCCCGGGAGGGTCAATCGATTTTGAGACCCTGAACTCAGTGCTCGCTGGGGTGGGAAAAGGTGGTCCTTCAGGTATGCCACCCCCTGACCATATAGACCTTTAAAAGTAAGAACCAGCGCTTTGAAACAAATTCGGAACGCTGTCGGCAGCCAGTGTAGTGCCTTTAGCACAGGAGTGAGGGAGAGACCGGGGGAAAGTTTCTCTTTTATAGAGGGACCGCTTTTAAAACTAAGATGGGGTCTGCCTCCGTTTCAGGCTCTTGTTGCGAAAGGCAGTTTTCACGCTCTGGTTTTCTTCTATTTCTGGTCTGATCGGTCTGCAGGCACATGGGGTTGGCGGCGTCTCCAGGGTCTGGCGAACGGCTGCTTTCCGACACCCTCCAGAAACACTGATGGTTCTGTGGACGCCACTGCTGAGTTCCACAGAGCCGGCCTTGTCTTCCCCACACACACACACCGGATTGTCGCAGCCGCCGCAGGGACCCCCCCCCCCTAATGAAGCAGCTCACTGTTCCTCTCACAGATTCTCTGGTGTGAAACGTAGGTGGGGGAGGAACTGTAAGGAAATACTGGAGCAGAAATCCATTTGGGATCCCGTGGCAGGATGTAAAACCAAACCAGCCCAGTGCAGTTTTTGCAAAAACTAGTCGGGTTCTCAGTTTTAAGGTTGGATGCCAAGTTTGCATTTGAGATGACCCTTCAACAAGTTTGCCCCGGGCTGGTGAAGTTTCAGACTTCTGGTTTGGGAGCTTTTGCTGTTGTTCAGTGGCACAGTCGAGTCCGACTCTTTGCGACCCCATGGACCACAGCACGCCAGGTCCTCCTGTCTTCCGTCGTGCTCCGGAGTTTGCTGAATTTCATGTTCGTTGCCTCGATAACACTGTCTAGCCATCTTATCCTTTGCTTCTTTGACCTTCTTTGACCTTCAACCTTTCCCGGCATCAGGGTCTTCTCCAGTGAGTGCTCCTTTCTCATTTGGTGGCCAACGTATTTGAGCTCCAGCTTCAGTATCCGGCCTTCCAGGGAACAGTCAGGGTTGATTTCTTCTAGGATTGACTGATTTGATCTCCTTGCAGTCCAAGGGACTCTCAAGAGTTTTCTCCAGCACCATAGTTCAAAAGAATCTATTCTTTAGCGCTCGGCCTTCCTTATGGTCCAACTCTCGCAGCCATACAGTACTACTGGGAATACCATATGGACTTTGACCATATGGTTGTGTTTTGACCAAATGGACTTTTGTTGGCAGGGTGATGTCTCTACTTTTTAGTATGCTGTCTAGGTTTTATTATGTTGTCTAGGTTTGCCATCACTTTCCTCCCAAGGAGCAGGCGTCTTTTCATTTCATGGCTGCAGTCACCAACTGCGGTGATCTTGGATCTCAGGAACGTGAAGTCTGTCACCGCTTCCACGACTTCCCCTTCTATTTGCCAAGGAGGGATGGGGCCGGATGCCAGGATCTTAGTTTTTTTGATGTTGAGTATCAAGCCAACCTTTGCGCTCTCCTCTTTCACTCTTAGCAAGAGGCTCTTGAGGTACTCTTCACTTTCTGCCATTAGAGTGGTATCGTCTGCATATCTGAGGTTGTTGATGTTCTTCCACAGGTACAAAAAAAACCCCAGTGGTGGAATAGTTAACAGGGCTGGACTAGTGTCTGGGAGACCGGGGTTCGAATCCCCACGTCTGTTCTGGAAACTGTTGGGGGAAATGAGGGGTGCAGGACCCTTTTCACACCCGCCCATCCTCACTGTGTTTATTTTGGGAGGGAGAGAGGCCAGCTTCCCAATTGCAGAGAGAGACAGAGAGAGAGAGAGTTGTTCTAAACCAAAACTCAGTTTATTCTACTACGCACTCTCAAGTCAGAAAACACTTTTGTAGCATTTCAATATCCAGCATAGAATATTTCAACACAAACCCAATGCGTAAATAGTGACCTTGAAGTTCTGTAAAGGACATCCTCGGTTGCTCTGTCAAGACCCATAACGGAGGGTGCTCCTGATGGCCCCTGGGTTTTGGCCACTGTGTGACGCAGAGTGTTGGACTAGGTGGGCCATTGGCCTGATCCAACATTGGCTTCTCTCAGGGCTATTTATGGGCAGGAACGGACTTCCGGCTGGCTCCTGAGTTGGCCACGCCCAGCAGGAGCTCATTAGCATAACAGGCCACACCCAACAGCAGAAACTCATTGGAATTGGCTATATCAGGGGTGTGTGGCCTAACATGCAAAGGAGTTCCTGCTAAAAAAAAAGGCCCTGGGTTTGGACAACAGACAAGGTAAACAGAATAAGAAGCAAAAGGTGGGTGTGGCTGGATGACCACACTTCTGGTAACATGGGGGTGTGGCCTAATATGCTAATGAGCTGTACTATCAGGGGTGTGGCCTAATATGTTAATGAGTTTCTGCTGTTGGGTATGCCTTGTTATGCTTCTACAAAAGCTGTTGGGTATGCTTCTACCAAAAAAAGCCCTGGGTTCTCTTATGTTCTCTTATGTTTCTGTTCTTATGGTCAGCCCGCACAACCGGGAACAAAACTAAATCCAGGTGTTACGTACCCTTTTCCAACCATGGGCGCTGATGTAACTGTCAGTGAACTCTGTGACGAGCATCTGACTTTCATCTCTGACCTGCACAACAAAGCCGTGGCCATTCTTTCTATCTCTGGGGTCAGGAAGGGTCAAGGAGAGTCAGAGAGTCCGGGAAGCTAGTTACAGATACTCTTATCTATTTAGAATTCGATAGGGACTGCTGACTTCCGCAGTGTCGAAACCTTCGCAGGAGGCAAAACTCAAGTGAGGCGAAAGTCATGTGCGGGGTTATCTGTACCCGAAGGCACTGCCCCCAAATCTCCCGGAATTTCTTAAGGTGGAGTTGGCAACCCAGTGCAAACCCGATGCTTTCCTACCCTGAGCCACGGTCCCTCTTTGAAGTTTTACATTCTTCCATATTCAGAACCTGAAAAGGTTAGTCAAGAATAGACCCATATTTGTTATTTTAATTTGTGTTCAATAAATGTATGTATATTTTTCTATGTTCCATAATTAGATTTTTAGAGTTGGCCCTCTTCTATTCTCGACTAACCTTTTTAGGTTCTGAATTCTAGGTTTTAGGTTCAGTTTTTTTCCCTTTTCCCTTTTTTTCTCCTTACATTCTTCCTAGCCATCCCCTGCCATATAGAAGAAGAGGTTGGATTTATACCTCACCCGAAGGAGCCTACGATCTCCTTTCCCTCCCCCTCCCCACAACAGACACCCTGTGAGGGAGGCGGGGCTGAGAGAGCTCTTTCGAGGACTCCCCTTGAGAGAACAGCTCTGAGGGAACTTGTGACTGACCCAAGGTCACACCGGCAGGTGCATGTGGAGGAGCGGGGAATCAAACCTGGTTTCGTGCACACGAAAGCTCATACTTTGAATAAACCTTTGTTGTCCTCAAAGGTGCCACTGTTTTACTGGTTCTCCCAGGTTAGAGTCCGTGCTCCTAACCGCTATGCCAAACTGCCTCTAACGTGTGAGGGCCAATCGAACATGCGAGGCCCCACTTCATCCTCCCTCCCTGCACAAGAAGAAGAGATTGGATTTATCCCCCGCCCTTCAGCACCCGAAGGAGTCTCAGAGCTGCCTACAATCTCCTTTCCCTTCCCCTCCCCACAACAGACACCCTGTGAGGTAGAAGAAGAAGAAATTGGATTTATACCCTGCCCTTCACAACCCAAAGGAGTCAGAGCGGCTTACAAACTCCTTTCCCTTCCCCTCCCCACAATAGACACCCTGTGAGGTAAAAGAAAAAGAAGAGATTGGAATTATACCCCACCCTTCACTACCCGAAGGAGTCTCAGTGCTGCCTACAATCTCCTTTCCCTTCCCCTCCCCACAACAGACACCCTGTGAGGTAGAAAAAGAAGAAGAAGAGATTGGATTTATACCCCGCCCTTCACAACCCAAAGGAGTCTCAGAGTGGCTGACAAACTCCTTTCCCTTCCCCTCCCCACAACAGACACCCTGTGAGGTAGAAGAAGAAGAGGAGATTGGATTTATACCCTGCCCTTCACTACCCGAAGGTGTCTCAGAGCGGCTTACAAACTCCTTTCCCTTCCCCTCCCCACAACAGACACCCTGTGAGGTAAAAGAAGAAGAGAAGAGATTGGATTTATACCCCACCCTTCACTACCCAAGGGAGTCTCAGAGCGGCTTACAAACTCCTTTCCCTCCCCCTCCCCACAACAGACACCCTGTGAGGTAGGTGGAGCTGAGAGAGCTCTCTCGAGAACTACCCTTGAGAGAACAGCTCTGAAAGAACTTGTGAGTGACCCAAGGTCACACCAGCAGCTGCATGTGGAGGAGGTGGGGAATCAAACCCGGCTCTCCCAGATTAGAGTCCGCGCTCCTAAGCCCTACACCAAACTACTACACCACTACACCAAACAGAAGCCACTTCTCAGCTTCCTTGGCGTCGGCTCCGTCCCACTCACAGTGCCGTTTCCATTCCGAGCCCGGGGAGCGTCTGACGGGACGCCATCCGGCTGTTGTGAAACTGTTGTGCCTGTTACATCGTCGCCGGTTGCCAACAAGCGAGGGGGACAGAGAGAGAGCGGCGGATGCCTTCCAAATAAATGTCAGCCGGTGACGATCCAATGTGGGGCAATTTGCTCGCAAGCAATTAGAGCGCCGTCCAGGCCGTGTTTAACTCAGCATGGCTGCCCACCAGTTTCAGAGATCTGTATTGCGCCGGCGGGGTGTGTGTGTGTGTTGCCAGCGACACAATCCAGAGACCTTCTGTTGTGGAGCTCTTGGAACATTCCCAGTGTTTTAATAACACATACAGCCTTTCCAGAAAGATTTGGGTTTTTTTTTCCTTCTCTGAAACGCTGCGAGGGGAAAGAAGCCGTGAGTGCAAAACTTCATTGGTGACAGAAGCCTCCGGGGGCCTTGTCCACTGCGCAACCCCAGCCCATCACTGTCAGCTGTGATAGATGGTGCTTCTGTTGGCTGACTTCCTGTTACTTTATTACTGAGGGCATTAGTGCTTGTATGGTTTTATTTTTGGCATTAAAGTGCTTTTATTCTTATTGCTAGCTGTCATCTCTCTCTCTCTCTCTCTCTCTCTTAAAGTGCTTTTATTCTTATTGCTAGCTGTCATCTCTCTCTCTCTCTCTCTCTCTCTCTCTCTCTCTCTCTCTCTGTATGTGTATACATATGCATCTCTTGGGGATCCCCAACCTTTTTAACCCTGTGGGCACCTTTGGAATTCTGACAGAGTGTGGTGGGTGCAGCCACAAAATGGCTGCCACAAAATTAAAAAATCTGAAGAGCCCTGCTGGATCAGAACAGTGAAGGTCCATCTAGTCCAGCCTCCTGTCTCACACAGCGGCCAACCAGTTCCTCTGGAGGGCCCACAACAGGGCAGAGACGTCGAGGCCTTCATAAGAACATCAGAAGAGCCCTGCTGGATCAGACCAGGGGTCCATCTCGTCCAGCATCCTGCCTCACACAGTGGCCAGCCAGTTCCTCTGGAGGGCCCACAACAGGGCCGAGGGGCCGAGGCCTTCATAAGAATATCAGAAGAGCCCTGCTGCATCAGGCCAGTGGTGCATCTAGTCCAGCATCCTGTCTCACACAGTGGCCAACCAGTTCTTCTGGAGGGCCAACAACAGGGCAGAGAGGTCGAGGCCTTCATGAGAACATCAGAAGAGCCCTGCTGCATCAGACTAGTGAGGGTCCACTTAGTCCAGCATCCTGTCTCACACAGTGGCCAACCAGTTCCTCTGGAGGGCCAACAAGAGGGCAGAGAGGCCGAGGCCTTCAGAAGAACCTCAGAAGAGCCCTGCTGGATCACACCAGTGGTCCATCTAGTCCAGCATCCTGTCTCACACAGTGGCCAGCCAGTTCCTCTGGAGGGCCATCGACAGGGCAGAGAGGCCGAGACCTTCCTGAGAACATCAGAAGAGCCCTGCTGGATCAGGCCAGGGGTCCATCTAGTCCAGCATCCTCTCTCACAGTGGCCAACCAGTTCCTCTGGAGGGCCAACAAGAGGGCAGAGAGGCCGAGGCCTTCATGAGAACATAAGAGAGCCCTGCTGGGTCAGACCAATGTGAGTCCATCTAGTCCAGCATTCTGTCTCATACAGGGGCCAGCCAGTTCCTCTGGAGGGCCAGCCTACAGGGCCCAGTTCCAGGGGGGAACAGTTATGTTGTTCGGCAGTAGAACAGCTAGATTCGAGTGCAGGAGCTCCTTCGAGACCAATAAGGTTTTGGGGATATAGACTTTGACTCTTGAAAGCTCACACCCTGAAAATCTTCTTGGTCTCTAAGGCGCTCCTGGATTCGAATCTAACAGTTCAAAACGCAGAGGGCTCTCCAGATGCTAAATACAACTCAGGACCTAGTGGAGGAGGCTTCTGGGGATGGGGGTGTGCCCGCTGGGGATTGGGAAATACCTGGAGATTTGGGGGCGGAGCCTGGGGAGGGCGGGGTTTGGGGAGGGGAAGGGACCGGTTTGGTACAGTGTTTGGGAGCGCGGACTCTAATCTAGGAGAACCGGGTTTGACGCCTCCGTTCTCCACGTGGAGTGGCTGGTGCGACCTTGGGCCAGTCACAAGTTATTGCGGAGCTGTTCTCTCAAGGGCAGTCCTCGAAAGAGCTCTCTCAGTCCCGCCTGCCTTACAGGGGAGGGGAAGGGAAAGGAAGATTGTAAGCTGCTCTGAGACTCCTTTGGGTAGTGAAAGGCCGGGTATCATCAGATCACGAGAAAGGAGGTCCGGGAGGATTGCATCGGTGCTTAGTTCTCAGGGCCCTTTCTTACTCGCCCAGGGAAACGCTCGTGAGTCTCCTCCTCCTCCTCCTATTATTATTATTAATCATTATCATCATCAGTATTATTTATTTGTTTATTAGTATTTTTACCCCGCCCTCCGTGCGAGCGGGCTCAGGGCGGCTTACAAGAGGGCAACAGTGCCCACATAGAAAACAAGATTTTGTTGTTGTTGTTGTTGTTCAGTCGCACAGTCGAGTCCGACTCTCAGCGACCCCATGGACCAGATCACGCCAGGCCCTCCGGTCTTCCGCCATCCTCTGAAGTTTGCTCAACTTCATGTTCGTTGCATCGATGACACTGTCTAACCATCTCACCCTTTGCCGTCCCCGTCTTCTTTGACCTTCAATCCTTCCCAGCATCAGGGTCTTCTTCTCCAGGGAGTGCTCCCTTCTCATTGGGTGGCCAAAGAAAACAAGATTAAAACGACTCAAAACAAAAATAAATTATTATTATTATTATTATTATTATTATTGATAGAATTCCATAGAGTCCACCCTCCAGAGCAGCACTGTTCCCTCTAAGCTGAGTGAGTGTGAGCTAGCTCACAATTTCTTAGCCTCCGGCTCACACATTTTTGTCTCCGCTCAGGAAGGAGGGCTCCTGAGCAAACTAATTGATGCAGCAGCCAGGTCAGTTGCTCACAACCTTAACGCCAGTAGCTCACAAAGTAGAATTTTTGCTCACAAGATTACAGCTTAGAGGGAACATTGGCAGGGACTGGTCTCTGTCATCTGGAGTTTGCTTGTCATTCCTGGAGGTCTCCAGGTCCCGCCTGGAGGCTGGCGACCTCATCTTTGGGGCTTGCGAGCGAAGCAGCAGCAGACTCGACATAGCCTTTCCCTCCTCCTTGGAGAAGGCAAACGGGCTCCGTTTCGAAGGAGGGTCCCTCTCTCCTCCCCCCCCCCCCCCCCGCAAGCCGAGAAGCGGGCAGCCTTCCTAGAACCCTCCCTCCCCAGATGTCAAAGTGGCACATCGTGCAGGCTGGCATGCTAATGAAGCCGTCTCCAGGGCAACGGGCACCTCACCACCACCACCCTTCCTGTCCATGCGCCATGTGCCGCTTTGCAACATGGCAAGCGCACATCATAAATCAAAGGCGAATATGCTCTTGGGTTGTTGCTCTCGGGCTGTTGCTCCCCCCCCCCAAAAAAGGAAAACACTGACAACCGCTTGTGAATCGACTGCCTTGTCCGGGGCGGAGAGCGATTCCAGGACTCCCGGGGCATCGTTTCGGTTAATAATATTTCATTTGCCTCGGCGGAAAGGAAATGGGAGGGTGCGGTCCGCAGGATTCCTCGCCGCCCGGAGCTGACTCAGGAAAATGTGCCCGAGCACAGTGCCGGAGGGTCGCCAGCTCCTGGTTGGGAAATACCTGGAGATTTGGGGGTGGAGCCGGGGGAGGGGCTTAGGAAGGGGAGGGGCCGCAGCAAGGGTATCCTGCCATAGAGCCCACCCACCCCCCGTCACTTTCTCCAGGGGAATCGATCTCTGCAGTCTGGAGATGAGCTGTAATTTTTTTTTGGGGGGGGGGGAAATATCCATCCTCCACCTGGAGGTTAACAAAAGTCTTAAGAGGAAAGGCTGAAAGAGTTTGGTCTGTTTAGCCTGGGAAAGAGAAGGCTTAGAGGGAACACGATTGCAGTCTTCAAGTACTTGAAGGGCTGTCATGTAGAAGATGGAGCGGATCTATTCTCTCTTGCTCCGGATTGCAAGACTAGATCTAACGGGTGGAAATTGCAAGGGAGTCGTTACTGGCTAAATATCAGGAGAAACTTCCTAACTGTAAGAGTGGTTGAACACTGGAACAGTCTGCCTCAGGAGGTGGTGGATGCTCTTTTGCTGGACATTTTCGAGCAGAGGCTGGACAACCATCTTTCGGGGATGTTGTAGGGCTATCTTTCGGCTGTGCTCCTGCAGAGTGCATGGGGGTTGGACTAGATGACCTGCAAGGTCCCTTCCAACTCTAACATTATATGAATCTATGTTTTTCTCAGGGGAAGGCCTCGGCCTCTGTGCCCTGTGGTTGGCCCTCCAGAGGAACTGGCTGGCCCCTGTGTGAGATAGGAGGCTGGACTAGATGGACCACTGGTCTGATCCAGGAAGGATCTTTTAATGTTCTTAGGAAGACCTCGGCCTCTCTGCCCTGTTGTTGGCCCTCCAGAGGAATTGGTTGGCCACTGTGTGAGACAGGATGCTGGACTAGATGGACCTTCACTGGTCTGATCCAGCAGGGCTCTTCTGAGATTCTAATGAAGGCCTTGGCCTCTCTGCCCTGTGGTTGGCCCTCCAGAGGAACTGGTTGGCCACTGTGTGAGACAGGATGCTGGGCCAGATGGACCACTGGTCTGATCCAGCAGGGCTCTTCTGGTGTTCCAATGAAGGCCTTAGCCTCTCTGCCCTGCTGTTGGCCCTCCAGAAGAACTGTTTGGCCCCTGTGTGAGACGGGAGGCTGGACTAGGTGGACCCTGACTGGTCTGATCCAGCAGGGCTCTTCTGATGTTCTTAGGAAGGCCTCGGCCTCTCTGCCCTGTTGTTGGCCCTCCAGAGGAACTGGCTGGCCACCGTGTGAGACAGGAGGCTGGACTAGGTGGACCCCTGGTCTGATCCAGCAGGGCTCCTCTGACAGCAGCACATGTGAAAGGGATCTGGGTGGTCTGGTTGATCACAAGCTAAACATGAGTCTTCAGTGCGATGTGGCCGTGAAGAAAGCGAATGCAATCTTAGGATTCATTAACAGAGGCATTGTGTCGAGATCAAGGGAGGTGGTCGTTCCGCTCTATTCTGCTATGGCCAGGCCTCACCTGGAGTCCTGTGTCCAGTTTTGGGCACCACATTTTAGGAAGAATGTTGACAAGCTCGAGTGTGTCCAGAAGAGGGCAACCAGGATGGTGAGAGGGTTGGAATCCAAGTCTTAAGAGGAAAGGCTGAAAGAGTTTGGTCTGTTTAGCCTGGGAAAGAGAAGGCTTAGAGGGAACACGATTGCAGTCTTCAAGTACTTGAAGGGCTGTCATGTAGAAGATGGAGCGGATCTATTCTCTCTTGCTCCGGATTGCAAGACTAGATCTAACGGGTGGAAATTGCAAGGGAGTCGTTACTGGCTAAATATCAGGAGAAACTTCCTAACTGTAAGAGTGGTTGAACACTGGAACAGTCTGCCTCAGGAGGTGGTGGATGCTCTTTTGCTGGACATTTTCGAGCAGAGGCTGGACAACCATCTTTCGGGGATGTTGTAGGGCTATCTTTCGGCTGTGCTCCTGCAGAGTGCATGGGGGTTGGACTAGATGACCTGCAAGGTCCCTTCCAACTCTAACATTATATGAATCTATGTTTTTCTCAGGGGAAGGCCTCGGCCTCTGTGCCCTGTGGTTGGCCCTCCAGAGGAACTGGCTGGCCCCTGTGTGAGATAGGAGGCTGGACTAGATGGACCACTGGTCTGATCCAGGAAGGATCTTTTAATGTTCTTAGGAAGACCTCGGCCTCTCTGCCCTGTTGTTGGCCCTCCAGAGGAATTGGTTGGCCACTGTGTGAGACAGGATGCTGGGCCAGATGGACCACTGGTCTGATCCAGCAGGGCTCTTCTGAGATTCTAATGAAGGCCTTGGCCTCTCTGCCCTGTGGTTGGCCCTCCAGAGGAACTGGTTGGCCACTGTGTGAGACAGGATGCTGGGCCAGATGGACCACTGGTCTGATCCAGCAGGGCTCTTCTGGTGTTCCAATGAAGGCCTTAGCCTCTCTGCCCTGCTGTTGGCCCTCCAGAAGAACTGTTTGGCCCCTGTGTGAGACGGGAGGCTGGACTAGGTGGACCCTGACTGGTCTGATCCAGCAGGGCTCTTCTGATGTTCTTATGAAGGCCTCGGCCTCTCTGCCCTGTGGTTGGCCCTCAAGAGGAACTGGTTGGCCACTGTGTGAGACAGGATGCTGGGCTAGATGGACCCTTGGTCTGATCCAGCAGGGCTCTTCTGAGGTTCTTATGAAGGCCTCGGCCTCTCTGCCCTGCTGTTGGCCCTCCAGAAGAAGTGTTTGGCCCCTGTGTGAGACGGGAGGCTGGACTAGGTGGACCCTGACTGGTCTGATCCAGCAGGGCTCTTCTGATGTTCTAATGAAGGCCTCGGCCTCTCTGCCCTGTGGTTGGCCCTCAAGAGGAACTGGTTGGCCACTGTGTGAGACAGGATGCTGGACTAGATGGACCTTCACTGGTCTGATCCAGCAGCGCTCTTCTGAGGTTCTAATGAAGGCCTCGGCCTCTCTGCCCTGTAATTGGCCCTCCAGAGAAACTGGTTGGCCACTGTGTGAGACAGGAGGCTGGGCTAGAGGGACCCTCACTGGTCTGACCCAGCAGGGCTCTTCTTGTGTTTTTAGGATGGGCTACCGGTCTGATTCAGTATGAGGAAGCTGTATATGTACACACATCTTCACCCGGACCTGCGAAAACAGGATGTTTATTAAGCTGCGGTTGGGTTGTGAGGGTGTTGAATGTTCCCCCACCTCTCCTCACACCCTGGAGACAACCTGTTATAACAACTGTTTCTAAGTGCTTCAAGAGCGATACAAACAGAGAGCACCCTCTCTTTCTCCTCTTGCCTTTCTATGAATTCTCGGGGGGGGGGGGCGAGTTCGAATACATGCTGCTCAGAGCAGGAAGTTTCTCTGGACCACGGAGGGCGAGGGAGACGAGGGCCAGATGTTGCATTCGTGGCCCCAGAGTCCGGCTTTGCAGCGGTTTTCTAGAGGCTCTAGAGATTGTCCCATCTCAGCCTAACCTTCCTCACAGGGTTGTTGTGAAGAGAAAGTAAAGGCGAGTGTAAGCCACTATGGATTCCCACGGGGCAGTACAAAAGAAGCAAATAAAATAAATCTGCCTGACAGTTGGGGTTTTGGGGGCTTCACCCCCTTTCTTAAAGGCACTGCCCCACAAGAATTTCTCCTGAAAATGCTTTTTTCAATCACTTTTAAATATTTTTAAAAGGCGTGTGCTCCTTTAAGCAGAGTGGGGTGCTGCAGTTGACTGATTCCTGCACTGAGCAAGGGGGTTGGAGTAGGTGACCTCTAGGATCCCTTCTAACTCTGTATCTAGAAACTGGTCTCTTTAAAGAGAGTTTTTCTGCCTCTAAATGTTAGCTTTCTTGACTCTAGAAGTCATCACCCCCACCTGCTGGCTTGTTATCAGAATTGCTGCTTCCGCTGGCAGAAGTGGTTAACTTGCAGCAGCTGAGAACTGTCATCTAAAGTGGTTGAGAGCTTGCAATTTAGAGATCGATCCTGGTCACAGCTTTCCTTTGGCTAAACGGCTTTTCTTCCTGCACTGAGAACTTCAGCCCCAGAAGAAAAAGATTGCCCCACAAGCCACAAAATCCGGGCTACGGGCTTGCTGAGGAGAAACTCGGGCCCTGAGACTTGTGGGTGGAGCTAAACTAAGGGGGTGGGGCTTGAAAAATTGGGGTGGGGCTTGAAAGGCTAGATCAGTGGAGCCAGCAAAGCCAGCTGCCTCAGGCAGGGGTTTTGGTAACCTGTCAAACCAAGAAAAAGCTTTCGTGAGCTGCTGTGGTGACTCTTGAGTGTGCAAATCTATCTGTGCTACAAAGGTGACTCAGTAACTTCAGGTCATTCTTTCACTCTTTGCCTAGTCTGCCTCATAGGGTTGTTGTGAGAACATCTTTGAACAGACGTTTTGTCCATCCCTCCCATCTTTGTATACGAACAGGGAAAACGTATGAATAAATATGTGTGGGTTACAGGGAGTTGGAAACTGTTTTGAGATACGGTTGCCTAGGTCAGGGTTCCCCAACATGGCGCCCGCTGAGCATTTCAGGAAGCGAGCGGGGCCATTGTAGGGCGGGGCTTGTTTTTGGCTCCCTCGTTCAAATGAAAGGGTTTTCCATGTTTGGTGTAGTGGTTAAGTGCGCGGACTCTAATCTGGGATAACCAGGTTTGATTCCCCACTCCTGCACTTGCAGCTGCTGGATGACCTTGGGCAAGCCGTAGTTCTGGCACAGCTGTTCTTGAAAAAGAGCAGTTTCTGTCAGAGCTCTCTCAGTCCCACCCACCTCACAGGGTGTCTGTTGTGGGGAGGGGAAGGGAAAGGCGATTGTAAGCTGCTCTGAGACGCCTTTGGGTAGTGAAGGGCGGGGGAGAAATCCAATCTCTTCTTCTTCTTTTACCTCACAGGGTGTCTGTTGTGGGGAGGGGAAGGGAAAGGCGATTGTAAGCTGCTCTGAGACGCCTTTGGGTAGTGAAGGGCGGGGGAGAAATCCAATCTCTTCTTCTTCTTTTACCTCACAGGGTGTCTGTTGTGGGGAGGGGAAGGGAAAGGCGATTGTAAGCTGCTCTGAGACGCCTTTGGGTAGTGAAGGGCGGGGGAGAAATCCAATCTCTTCTTCTTCTTTTACCTCACAGGGTGTCTGTTGTGGGGAGGGGAAGGGAAAGGCGATTGTAAGCTGCTCTGAGACGCCTTTGGGTAGTGAAGGGCGGGGGAGAAATCCAATCTCTTCTTCTTCTTCTTCTTCTTCACCAACACCTTAGAAAGTGGGTGGGGCCAGGTGGCACGTTTGCTCAGTAAAGCCTCTGATTGGCCATTGGAGATTTGATTGGCTGTCCAGATTTTTAAAAAACAACCCAGTGCTTGGGCAGCGGCTGTTTTCATAGCACAAAGGTTTTCACTGGGTGACTTAGCCATTTTGTGGCAGCCATTTTGTAGATGTGCCTACCACACTATGTCAGAATCGCAAAAGGGGCCCACCGGCTCAAAAGAGATGGGGACCCCCTGACCTAGATAACAGGGCAGACGTTGCAAATATTCTCACCAGCTGTCTGTGCTCAAGGCCTGTGGAAAGGCTTGAGTGCGAGCATAAAACCTAGGGTTGCCTACTCCAAGTTGTCTAGATAGTGTGTGACTGCAACAAAAAAGGCCAATGCTATGCTGGGGATTATTAGGAAGGGAATTGAAAACAAATCAGCCAGTATCATAATGCCCCTATATAAATCAATGGTACGACCTCATTTGCAGTACTGTGTGCAGTTCCTCAGAAAGGATATTATAGTATTGGGAAAAGTGCAGAAAAGGGCAACTCAAATGATAACAGGGTTGGAACACTTTCCCTATGAAGAAAGGTTAAAGCGCTGGGGGCTCTTTAGCTTGGAGAAACGACAGCTGAGGGGTGACATGATCGAGGTTTACAAGATCATGCATGGGATAGAGCAGGTCGAGAAAGAAGTACTTTTCTCCCTTTCTTACAATACAAGAACTCCTGGGCACTCCATGAAATTGCTGAGCAGTCGGGTTAGAACGGAGAAAAGGAAGTTCTTCTTCACCCAAAGAGAGATTAACACATGGAATTCACTGCCACAGGAGGTGGCGGTGGCTACAAGCATGGATGGCTTCAAGAGGGAATTGGATAAACCTGTGGAGCAGAGATCCATCAGTGGCTATTAGCCACAAGGTATAGATAGGGACTCTCCGTCTGGGGCAAGGGATGCTCTGTATTCTTGGTGCTGGGGGGGGGGCAACAGTGGGAGGGCTTCTAGTGTCCCGGCCCCACTGGTGGACCTCCTGAGGGCACCTGGTATTTTTGGCCACTGTGAGACAGAGTGTTGGGCTGGATGGGCCATTGGCTTGATCCAACATTGGCTTCTCTTACGTGCTTCTATGGAGCAGAGGTCAATCAGTGGCTATTAGCCACAAGGTATAGATAGAAACTCTCCGTCTGGGGCAAGGGATGCTCTGTATTCTTGGTGCTTGGGGGGCAACAGTGGGAGAGCTTCTAGTGTCCTGGCCCCGCTGCTGGACCTCCTGATGGCCCCTGGTATCTTTTGGCCACTGTGTGACACAGAGTGTTGGACTGGATGGGCGGTTGGCCTCATCCGACATTGGCTTCTCCTATGTTCTTAATGTTCAAGTTGGGAAATTTCTGGGGATGGAGCCTGTTGAGGGCAGGGCTTGGAGAAGGAAGGGACCTGGGGGGGGGGGGGTAATGCCATAGCGTTACAGTTGCCAGGTCCTCCGTGGCCACCGGCAGTGGATGGGGGGCTGGGTTGCCAGATCTAGGTTGGGAAACTCCTGGAGACATGGAGATGGAACCTTGGGAGGACAGGAACGTCCGCCTCAAAGTCTCCATTTTCTCCAGGGGAACTGATTTCTGTAGTCTGGAGACGAGGAATCACACCTCATCCCCAGGTCTCAACTGGAGGATCCCCAAGTCTCAACTGGAGGATCCCCAGGTCTCACATGGGGGGATGGCTTGCCTACGTAGAGTCCACCTTCCAGGAGAGCCATCTCCTTCAGGGGAACTGATCTCTGTGGCCTGGGGATCAGATGAAATTCTGGGAGCTCTCCGGGCCTCACCTGGAGGTTGGTAACCCTAATAGAAACAGTTGTAATTCTCTGTCTCTAGCATTTATTGGCACACGAGTCCTTGTTCTAAGGCAGAAGCTTAGATCCTCGGGTAAATCTGCACCGATGGTAGGGACTTCCCTTCTTGCTTCAGTAATGTACACGACATGTGGGACTCCCTGCTCCTGAAAGCAGGGGCGGCTACAAGCACAGACGGCTTCAAGAGGGGACCGGAGAAACGGAGCAGAAGTCCATGAGTGGCTATTAGCCACAAGGCATAGAGGGAACACTCTTATCTGGGGCAGTGATGCTCTGTCTTCTTGGTGCTTGGGGGACAATAGTGGGAGGGCTTCTGGAGTTCTGGCCCCACTGGTGGACCTCCTGATGGCCCCTGGGTTTTGGCCACTGTGTGACACAGAGTATTGGACTGGATGTGCCATTGGCCTGATCCAACATGGCTTCTCTGATGTTCTTATGTCTGGGGCAGTGATGCGCTGTCTTCTTGCTGGTGGGGGGACAAGAGTGGGAGGGGCTTCTGGAGTTCTGGCCCCACTGGTGGACCTCCTGATGGCACTCGTATTTCTGGCCACTGTGTGACTCAGAGTGTTGGACTGGATGGGCTGTTGGACTGATCCAACATGGCTTCTCTTATGTTCTTATACTCTGCATTCTTGGTGCTTGCGGGGCCACAGTGGGAGGGCTTGTAGAGCTCTTGCCCCTCTGGTGGACCTCCTGATGGCCCCTGGGTTTTGGCCACTGTGTGACACAGAGACTGGATGGGCCCTTGGCCTGATCCAACATGGCCTCTCTTACGTTCTTATGTCTGGGGCAGTGATGCTCTGTCTTCTTGGTGCTTGGGGGACAATAGTGGGAGGGCTTCTGGAGTTCTGGCTCCACTGGTGGACCTCCTGATGGCCCCTGGGTTTTGGCCACTGTGTGAGACAGACGGTTGGACTGGATGGGCCGTTGGCCTGATCCAACATGGCCTCCCTTACATTCTTATGTCTGGGGCAGTGATGCTCTGTATTCTTGGCATTTGGGGGGCAACAGCGGGAGGGCTTCTGGAGTTCTCGGCCCCGCTGGTGGACCTCCTGAGGGTCCCTGGGCTTTGGCCACTGTGTGACACTGAGTGTTGGACTGGATGGGCCACTGGCCTGATCCAACACTGGCTTCTCTCATTCCTGCAGAAAATGCCCCCAAGAATGGCATTGGTAGGAACTGAGGGTCTGCAGTAGCAAATCTCCCTCTGCCATTAGTGGAAATTTATTTGGGATGGAAGCCAGCGAATGCAGAGTTTAAATTGGGCTGAAGCTTGTGATAGAGAATTGACAGAAGCCAAGTTGAGCAGTGTTCCCTAGTGGTCTTGGGGGCACACTGCCCCCATAGACAGTGTTCCCTCTAAGCTGAGTTAGTGTGAGCTAGCTCACAGTTTTTTAGCCTCCGGCTCACACATTTTTGTCTCAGCTCAGGAATGACGGCTCCAGAGCAAACTTAATTTCTGCAGGAGCCAAATGGCTCGCTCACAACTTTAATGCCAGGAGCTCACAAAGTACAAATTCTGCTCACAACACTCCACAGCTTAGGGGGAGCATTGCCCATAGGCACTGACTGATCATTAGCCACTAGATTATTAGTTTAGCTTATTAGCTTCCAATTTTAGGATCTCTTTCCTGGATGGCTAAATTCAACTCCTTTCTTAAAATATGATGTTATTGTTATTGTTATTATTTACAAAATTTGTGTCCCATCTTTCTGCTCTCATGAGGGCTGCCAAGACAGCTAATAATTTGAAACATGCATTAAAATTACATTATACAACCACTAGGAATAAGGCCCATTGTGGAGACAAATACAACAAACTCTAGCCTGGCCACCGCCTGCCAGCCCCTCCCTCGGGAGAAGAAGGGACAGTGGCAGCCTCGTCCCCCGGGCCCAGCGGCAGGTAGAGCACTGCCGTTCCGCCACCGGAGTCCCAGCTTCCGCCGTCAGGGTTGGACAGGAGGAGGCATTTGGTGCAGCGGCAGGTCTGCATGAGGGAGGCCTCGCGGTGTGTTTGGCAGTGTTGCTGGTGGTGGCAGCGGAGCACAGCATGGAACGGCATCAGAGCCAGTTCGGCTGAGCCGGACAACGACAACAGGGCTGCCGGTGGAGGGGCGGCATCCCGCCGCCGCAGGAGCAGCCCCCACCCTGCCCCTGCCTCTTTGGCTGTGGCGTTTCTGAACGTCTCTGGCCTGTCACTTCTCTTCCCCACGTCTCCCAGTCGGCGTGCTGACCCTCTGGCTGCTGGAGCATCCGTCCCGTCGGTTGGCTCAGAGCACAGAGGCAAGGGAGCCAGCCAATGCAGCCAGTGGATCCTTCAGAGTGGCAGGTGACAGAGCCAAAGGCTGTGGGAGCATGTGCAGGAGAGACACCAAAACTCTTTTTATATATAAGGAGAGATTAAAACCAAACCCTCTCCCAAACATACAGCATAAAAACAACTTTAAAAAGAGTTAAAATACAGAACATAAAATCATGGGTTAGGAAAGGGGCAGTGATGAGAAAGAATTTTGGTTCAGACTAGACAGCAGGTCCAGCATCCCCCGACCCCCGTCCGAGCCCCAAGTGATTGAGTCTCAGTTCAGATGTGTGAGTCACAGTCATGTGACTGCTGGCAAGCCACCGATTGGTCCCTGCCCCTATAAAAGTGCTGTCCCCGACGGAGTCATCCTTCAGTCAGGAATAACTCCCAAGCCTTCTGCGTTGGTTCCTTACTTCTCTTGCGACAGAACGTGACAAATCAGTTACTCAATAGTTACTCGGTGGGTGAATCATTGTTGCTTATTTGTGGGCATGGAGAACGTGTTTCTGTAAAGTTCGGGGTGGGGGGGGTTGGTGGGGAGCTAATACGTTCCCCAGACCTTCTCATATTTCTATGAGCATCTGAAAACGCTTCATTCTTCTAATCTTACAGGGGCCCTGTTGACTTCTGGAAAGGAAAAAAACCTCCCAGTTTGACTCTGCGTCGCCTCGAGCCACTGCAAGCGGGACAGAGGTGGATTACTGGTGAGTTATCCCATGCCAGGCCTTGTCGGTTTTGTTCGTTTTATGGTCTACTTATCTCCTGCCTCGGTACCGATATGAGAGTTGCTGAGACCGCTGTGTAGATCCGGCGAGCAAAGGTCAAACCAGACTTTCCTGGAGAATTCGTATGTGTTTACTCACCCGTTGCCTGTTTTAATCAAATATGGGCCTGCGAGCCAAATGAAAAGAAAACATCTACCCATCTTGAGCACATTCACATGGAAACAGATGAGAATCTTCCTGAGGAGGAGGAGGAGGAGGAGGAGATTGGATTTATACCCCACCCTTCACTACCCAAAGGTGTCTCAGAGCGGCTTACAATCTCCTTTCCTTTCCCCTCCCCACAACAGACGCCCTGTGAGGTAGAAGAAGAAGAAGAAGAAGAGATTGGATTTATACCCCACCCTTCACTACCCAAAGGTGTCTCAGAGCGGCTTACAATCTCCTTTCCTTTCCCCTCCCCACAACAGACACCCTGTGAGGTAGGTGGGGCTGAGAGAGCTCTGACAGAAGCTGCTCTTGAGAGAACAGCTCTGAGAGAACTCGTGACCAACCCAAGGTCGCACCAGCAGCTGCATTGGGAGGAGTGGGGAATCAAACCTGGTTCTCCCCGATTAGAGTCCGCTCTCTTAACCACTACACCAAACAGTGTTCCCTCTAAGCTGAGTGAGTGTGAGCTAGCTCACAGCTTTTTAGCCTCCGGCTCACCCATTTTTGTCTTAGCCCAGGAAGGGATGGCTCCAGAGCAAACTAATTTCTGCAGCATCCAAATCGCTCGCTCACGACTTTGATGCCGGTAGCACGGAAAGGAGAATTTTTGCTCCCAGGACTGCACGGCTCAGAGGGAGCATTGGTAACCGTATCTCCTTCTGCTTTCTCTGGGACGGCACACAGGGCTCAAAACATTGTAGCCCAGCTCCTTTGGGGTTTTCCCTGATAGATTTTCTGATTTGTTTCCTGCCTTCCTACCCAATCGGGACCCAGAAAGGCTCAGGGGTGTCAAACATAAGGCCCGCGGGCCAGAACCGGCCATCAAGGGCACTTACCCAGCCCGCAGACAACTGGTATGTATGGAAATGGAAGGTACGCTCCCTTTTATGGTATCCCTTGGGAAAACCCTATCTTGCATATGATTAAATACATTTATTGGGGCCTTTGTGGGTTCCCCAGTATATCAATTGCTTTCACGGCTGGGAATCAATTGCTTTTGTTTGTATTTTGAGTAAAAAATAATATTGTTTATTGGGTTTCCCTGTGTCCTTTATAAAGCTTATATCTCCGGTACCTGGCATTACATTGTGTGGCACACATGACCCGGCCCAACAAAATGAGGGAGTGGTTAAGAGCGCGGACTCTGATCTGGGAGAACAGGGTTGGATTCCCCACTCCACCACATGCAGCTGCTGGTGTGACCTTGGGTCAGTCACATGTTCTCTCAGAGCTGTTGTCTCACGACCAGTTCTGGAAAGAGTTCTCTCTGCCCCACCTACCTCACAGGATGTCTGTTGTGGGGAGGGGAAAGGAAAGGAGCTTGTAAGCCGCTCTGAAGACTCCTTCGGGTGGTGAAGGGCGGGGGATAAATTCCTCCTCCTCCTCCCCCCACTCTTCTTCTTCTCCTCGTAATAAATGCGTTTGACATCTCTGGCTTACATCATTCTCCTCCCCTCCATTTTAGCCTCACAACAACCCTGTGAGGTAGGTTAGCCTCACAACAACCCTGTGAGGTAGGTTAGGCCGAGAGTATGTGACTGGCCCAAGGTCACCCAGCGGGCTTCCGTGGCAGACTGCGGGATTCGAACCTGCCTTTCCCAGACCCTAATCCAACACAGCAACTACCGTACTGCGTTGGTTCTTTGCAACGCCCTCGGGCTCTTCCCCAGGGGAAATCTGGCCGCTGGACTTATTCCTGGCATGAGACTGGGGGAGGGAGTTCCCCTACCGAAATGCTATGCAGTGTGAAAAGACGCAGGAAGCTTGCCAGAGAAACAGAAACCTGCTGGTTCACCTCTTAACGGGTGTTTTGAAAGGATGGCTTTCAGGAGGAAGCGAGCTCCCCCCCCCCCCCCGCCACCGCCAGTTCTTGGAACTGGAACTCTTTTGAGTTTCCCTTTTGCACGCGGGAAGTCCCGAGTTGGTTCTGTGGTTAAAGAGCTCCAGGAAAGAGCTGAGCCCTATGATGCCCATCATAGAATCATAAAGTTTTGGGGTTTTTTTAAGTTATTTTTATTTCAGTTTTCTTATGCATTACATCATGCATACCTATCACTTCTACATTTGTCAATATCTTAACAGAGTCGTCACAATCTAGTTTTATACTTTATTTTCCCTAATCTATATATAGAACCTTTTCCATCTAACAGTGAATATTTGCATATCCTTATTTTCTAGTATTGTAGTCAGTTTATCTACTTCAACTACTTCTTGTATTTTGGTAATCAACTCTCTTCTTGACGGTATCCTTTCTGATTTCCAATTTTTGGCAAACAAAATAACGTGCTGCTGTTATAATGAATCCAATTACATACTTTTCTTCCTTTTTCAACTTATCTGGCATTAAGTTTAACAGAAACATAGATATTTAATTTTGGTGACCATCTTCATTCGAGACACTTTTTCTATCTGATCAATTTGACGCGTTGTACATAAAGTTGTAAGGGACCTCGAGGTCATCTAGTCCAACCCCCTGCACAATGCAGGAAATTCACAAACGCCTCCCCCTCCAAACCCGCAGTGACCGCTGATCAACCCCCCCCCCCCCCCCCAGATCTCTGGTCAAACTGTCCTGGAGAAAAATGACTTCCTGACTCCCAAGTGGCGATCGGCATTTCGCTGGGTGTGTAAGAAAGGGCCACAAGAACTAAGCACGGATTAAACCCTTCCTGCCCTCCCTCTCATGATCTGCCTGAATTCACAGAATCCGCCTTGCTGTCAGAGGGCGATCTAGCCTCTGCTTGAAAACCTCCAAAGAAGGAGAGCCCGCCACCTCCCGAGGAAGCCTGTTTCACCGAACAACCGCTCTAGCTGTCAGGAAGTTCTTCCTAATGTTTAGCTAAGAACTCTTCTGATTTAATTTCAACCCCTCGGTTCTGATTCGACCTTCTGGGGCAACAGAAAACAGGAGAAGACAGGAGAAGGAAGATAGGAGATGACCTTATACTGGGCAGAAGGTCCCCCGGTTCAGTCCCCAGCATCTCCAATGAAAAAGGACCAGGCAGGAGGTGATGAGAAAGACCTTTGCCTGAGACCTGGGAGAGCCATAGCTCAGTGGTAGAGCATCTGCTTGGCATGCAGGAGGTCCCAGGTTCAATCCTCGGCATCTCCAGTGAAAAAGGACCAGGCAGGAGGTGATGAGAAAGACCTTTGCCTGAGACCTGGGAGAGCCATAGCTCAGTGGTAGAGCATCTGCTTGGCATGCAGGAGGTCCCAGGTTCAATCCTCGGCATCTCCAGTGAAAAAGGACCAGGCAGGAGGTGATGAGAAAGACCTTTGCCTGAGACCTGGGAGAGCCATAGCTCAGTGGTAGAGCATCTGCTTGGCATGCAGGAGGTCCCAGGTTCAATCCTCGGCATCTCCAGTGAAAAAGGACCAGGCAGGAGGTGATGAGAAAGACCTTTGCCTGAGACCTGGGAGAGCCATAGCTCAGTGGTAGAGCATCTGCTTGGCATGCAGGAGGTCCCAGGTTCAATCCTCGGCATCTCCAGTGAAAAAGGACCAGGCAGGAGGTGATGAGAAAGACCTTTGCCTGAGACCTGGGAGAGCCATAGCTCAGTGGTAGAGCATCTGCTTGGCATGCAGGAGGTCCCAGGTTCAATCCTCGGCATCTCCAGTGAAAAAGGACCAGGCAGGAGGTGATGTGAAAGACCTTTGCCTGAGATCTGGGAGAGCCATAGCTCAGTGGTAGAACATCTGCTTAGCATGCAGGAGGACCCAGGTTCAATCCCCGGCATCCCCAGTGAAAAAGGACCAGGCAGGAGGTGATGAGAAAGACCTTTGCCTGAGACCTGGGAGAGCCATAGAGAAGAGCCATAGCTCAGTGGTAGAACATCTGCTTGGCATGCAGGAGGTCCCAGGTTCAATCCCTGGCATCTCCAGCGAAAAAGGACCAGGCAGGAGGTGATGGGAAAGACCTTTGCCTGAGACCTGGGAGAGCCATAGCTCAGTGGTAGAGCATCTGCTTGGCATGCAGGAGGTCCCAGGTTCAATCCCCAGTGAAAAAGGACCAGGCAGGAGGGGATGGGAAAGACCTTTGCTTGTGACCTGGGAGAGCGGCTGCCAGTCTGAGTAGACAAGACTGACCTCGGTTGGCCAAGGTCCTGACGTAACATGGGGCAGCTTCGTGCGCTCAGGTGTTCCCAAAAAAACATGTAATTTTCACTAAACCTCGGCGGCGATCTCGTTTTTCACAAAAGGACAATTGTTTTTTTCCTTGCGTCATTATTAATCACCCTCTCCCTGCTCAGTCTTCCAGGTCTCTTGCGAGAGCACGGCAGTTTATTAGCTCCCTGATGGATCGCCTTAATTTCTTCCTTCTTCTTTCGCCTTCGGCAGAGTGCGCTTGAAAGGAGGGGAAAGAGGCACCCGAAGACGGCTCCGATGGCCAGCAACAACACCACCAGCATCGCGCAAGCCAGGAAACTGGTGGAGCAGCTCAAAATGGAAGCAAACATCGACAGAATAAAGGTAACTCGGCGGGAAGTGGGCGTCTGTTGGCTTTCGGCGCGGGTCCTGGGAAACTCTTGAGTGGGTTCCTTTGCTAGAAGATCAGGTCAATGAAATCCCCTGGAAATCCCCTTGTCCACCTCTCCAGAGAAGTCTCTAGGGTTGGCATTATGGTGTATTCTGAGTGACCAGAGTGAAGGTGTAAACCAGGGGTCTCCAATGTGGTGCCCATGGGCATCAGGGCACCCTCCAACACCTTTGGTGTAGTGGTTAAGAGTGGTGAACGCGACTCTGGAAAACCGGGTTTGATTCACCACTCTTCCACATGCAGCCAGCTGGGTGACCTTGGGTCAGTCACAAGTTCTCTCAGAGCTGCTAAGACGAAGAAGCGGAAGAGGATCAGAGCAGAGGTCCATCAGTGGCTATTAGCCACAAGGTATAGATAGGGACTCTGGGGCAAGTGATGCTCTTGGGGCTTGGGGGGTCAACAGTGGGAGGGCTTCTGGTGTCCTGGCCCCACTGGTGGACCTCCTGATGGCACCTGGTATTTCTGGCCACTGTGTGACACAGAGTGTTGGACTGGATGGGCCATTGGCCTGATCCAACATTGGCGTCTCTTCTGTTCTCTTCTGTTCTTAGGATCTATACCCCACCCTTCACTTGGAGTCTCAGAGTGGCTCCTTCCCTTCCTCTCCCCATAACAGACCCCCTGTGAGGTAGGTGGGGCTGAGAGAGCTCTTTCGAGAACTGCTCATGAGAGAACAGCTCTGAGAGAACAGTGACTGACCCAAGGTCACACCAGCAGCTGCATGTGGAGGAGTGGGTGAATCAAATCTGGTTATCCCAGATTAGAGTCCAGGCTCCTAGCCGCTACACCAAAACTGGGTAGAAGAAGAAGTAGAGATGAGATTGGATTTACACCCTGCCCTTCACTCAGAGTCTCAGAGGGGCCTACAATCCTTTTCCCTACCCCTCCCCACCACAGACACCCTGTGAGGTAGGTGGGGCTGAGAGAGCTCTTTCGAGAACTGCTCATGAGAGAACAGCTCTGAGAGGACTTGTGACTGACCCAAGGTCATCCAGCTGGCTGCATCTGGAGGAGTGGGTGAATTAAACCCGGTTCTCCAAATTAGAGTCCGCTGCTCTTTAAAAAAAAATTTAAAAAAATCAATTTTTATGTGAAGAACTCAAGCAATAACAAAGAATAACCGCCAACATATTACCAAAAGTAAATAGTAACAATACTCTGAAGAACTATAATAAGCATGAGCACGAGTGTTAAGTCGTGCGCTTAACAAAGAGTCGGAGAGTGATTTCAGCAAGAATGCGGTTTATTCTTCAGCTCAGATACTTCTCCTTCGTTACGGTACAACAATCGCCAGCCAGAACCCATCGAATAAATACACTGGCTTGTCGATATTTAAACACTCCCGGCTAATGTAGCCACACCCCCTGTACAGATAACAACCTATGAGGTTGAAGATATAATACCCAATCACAAGCGGTCCCGCTTTGCATAGTGATTGGTAGACACTTTCTGGGCTAGGACTCCTATTGGTTACATTAGGATCCTAGCCCAGGCTGAAGCTTAACATTAGGTTTCAATTAGGCGATTCGCATGTCAGTATTTACATTCAAGTCAATACATAACAACGAGCATTAACTCAGTTGATTACTTTGTACAAAGCAATAACAGAAATTATGCATAAATACACGTGCCCGTCATATTGTCATTAGAATTAGGAATGATGTTCAGGAATGATAAGACTAAACTAAACTCTGTCAGTATTTTGAGGATTGAGATTCAAGGCAATTAGAAATTGAAGCCGTGAGTGACAAGCTTCGTTAGACGGGAGAATATCTTTGGTAGACATATACTGGAGAGCACGTGACCCAATGGATGGGAAGCGTAACCGCCACACCAGACTTATTTAGAAAGGGTAATGTCCCCCACTTCCTAACACCGCATCAAGGCACAAAAGAACCAAAAAGGAAGCACTGAAAATGCAAAAAATGAAATAAAAATCCCGCCGTTCAAAATAACAATGAACGCGCCACATGACGGAGTGAGCTCCTGTCTCTGGTTCCAGTTCCTGCCAACCAAGCAGTTCGAAAGCAAGAAATTGCAAGTAGATAAATAGGTACCGCTTCGGTGGGAATAATGATGCTCCACAGGTCAAGACACTGAGCGGCAGACCAGAAGGTCTGTAGTTCGGCAGTTCGAGACCCGAGTGTGCCGCATGACGGAGTGAGCTCCTGTCTCTGGCCCCAGCTCCCGCCAACCTAGCAGTTCGAAAGCAAGAAATTGCAAGTAGATCAATAGGCACCACTTCGGTGGGAAGGTAACCGCATTCCGTGCGTCTTGGCGACTAGTCATGCCGGCCACATGATGTCGGAAATGTCTTCAGACAGCGCTGGCTCTTCGGCTTGGAAACGGAGATGAGCACCGCAACCCTAGAGTCGGATTCGACTGGCTTTCTCAGGCAAGGGAAACCTAAACAAAGTAAAACAGCCGCCGTAGAACCAGTCGCTGGTGTTTTGAAACAACAGGCGGGCAAACGAGTCAAAATCAGCATAAGAATCGCTGAGATGAGACAGGCTGCTAGATCCAGTGAGACAACCGGGTCTGCGTCAACCCAAACAAGCGGCCGTCCTTGGCTTTACCATGCCGTTCTGGGACACTCCCGCCATCTCCACTTGGTGATTTTTTTAGGAGTTTATTTAAAATATTTATCGCCTGCCTCTCCTTTCTGAAAAAATAATGACGCTCCACAGGGCCTCTCCGCGTCTAAAACGAAACCCTGGGCTAAAGTCATGGCTGGTAAACTATGATGAGATGTGACAGAACAACCACAGGGGAAAGCGGGAATGAAACTGTAAAAGCATGGTGGAAAAGCACAGGATTATAAAAGCAGTTTTAAACATACATGCTGGGAGGATACATTTTGGGCGGCGGGGGCAAGGCTTTCGCTTGGCATCGGGCAACCCAGTGTGGGGAGGAGTTTCAAAGTCAAGGTGCCACCACGGGAAAGACCTTGTCTGAGGTCTCAAAAAAGATATCATAGCATTGGAGAAGGTGCCGAAAAGGGCAACTGAAATGATTAATGGGATGGAAGAACCTTCCCTGTGAAGAAAGGTTAAAGAGGTTAGGGCTCTTTAGCCTGGAGAAACGACGACTGAGGGGTGACTGAATAGAGCAGTGGTGTCAAACAGGTAGCCCTGGGGGCAAATCAGGCCCCCAGAGGGCTTCTATCAGGCCCGCAGAGGCTGTCTTCTGCTTCCAGTTCTGCTGCTGCTGCGTCCTCGTAGGTTTGTAGCTTACAGATACAGAAGAAGAAGAAGAGATTGGATTTATACCCCATGGCCCTTCACTACCCAAAGGTGTCTCAGAGCAACTTACAAACTCCTTTCCCTTCCCCTCCCCACAACAGACACCCTGTGAGCAATGCTCCCTCTAAGCTGTGGAGTCCTGTGAGCAAAACTTCTACTTTGTGAGCTACTGGCATTAAAGTTGTGAGCCAGCGATTTGGCTACTGCACAAATTAGTTTGCTCTGGAGCCCTCCTTCCTGAGCTAAGGCAAAAATGTGTGAGCCGGAGGCTAAAAAACTGTGAGCTAGCTCACGCTAACTTAGAGGGAACACTGCCTGTGAGGTCGGTGGGGCTGAGAGAGCTCTTGACAGAAACTGCTCTTTTTCAAAGACAGCTCTTATCAGAACTATGGCTTGCCCAAGGTCATCCAGCCAGGTGCAAGTGGAGGAGTGGGGAATCAAACCCGGTTCTCCCAGATTAGAGTCCGTGCACTTAACTACGACACCAAACTGAAACACCTGAACAGCATACTCAAGATTGCAACAGCACAGACATTTTGATGCAAGAATTCAGAGCAAGAGGTGTCAGTTATCAGACACTGTTAAATAAACAAAATATTGCAAGAGTGCTGATGTTTTAAGCATGGTTTTATTTTAAGTAAAAAAAAAACCCTCTGTGTCCTTTATAAAGTTTATATCTCATCTACCTGGCATTACGTTTTATGACACACATGGCCCGGCCAAACAAGGTCACACTTATGTCAGATTCGGCCCTCATAACAAATGAGTTCGACACCCTTGGAACAGAGGTTTACAAAATTATGCATGGGATAGAGAAGGTAGAGAAAGAAGTTCTCTTCTCCCTGTAGAAGGTCTGTAGTTCAGTAGTTCGAGACCCGAGTGCCATGTGATGGAGTGAGCTCCCGTTTCTGGCCCCAGCTCCTGCCAACCTAGCAGTTCAAAAGCAAGACATTGCAAGTAGATAAATAGGTCCCGCTTCGATAGGAAGGTAACAGCGTTCTGTGCGCCTCTGCATCTCGTCATGCCGGCCACATGACCACGGAAACCTCTTCGGACAGCGCTGGCCCTTCGGCTTGGCAACGGAGATGAGCACTGCATCCCTAGAGTCAGATTCGACCGGCTTGCGAGCGAGGGAAACCTTTACCTTTACCTAAAGTGAGCCGAGTGAGCTATGCATAGGCATCCATTCCGAAAATCGTTTTTGGGCACAGAATATGCTCAGCCTGGGCCATTGATGAACCGATGACAGAGAGGTTTGGGAGCAGACCTTCTGTTAATAATCCACAACTCTCTTGATCCAGGTGGACAGGAGGGACTGGATTTGCTTAGTCTTGGGAGTGTCGCCTTGGCCGAAATATTTCCTATGATCCTCCGTTTTCTTCCTATAATCCTCCAGGTTTTTCCCCCTTTCCCCTAAAAGGGTGTCACCTGCCCTGATAAGCGAAGGACCCGCAGCCAGCTAAACAGCCCCGCAGTGGGGGGGGTTTCAGCCAGGCTTGTCTTGACGCTGAAAGCTGCCGACAGGCCTCTCGCTCCCTTCGCGCATTGCCATGGCAACTACAGGCATCCACCGGAGCAGCTCGGGGTGTTTAGAGGAGGGGGGGGAGCCTGTCAGGAGCCCAGCCGCTTTTCCAAATAACGTCACGGATTACGCCTGTTCTCAGAAACGGCTCTTTGTCGGCGGCGGAGGGTCCCACGTGTGAACCAACCTCTGGGCCGAACGGTTAAGAACATAAGAGAAGCCAATGCCGGGTCAGGCCAACGCCCCATCCAGTCCAACACTCTGGATCACACAGAGGCCGAAAATACCAGGGGGCCTCAGGAGGTCCAGCAGTGGGGCCAGGACACTAGAAGTCCCCCGCTGTTGCCCCCCCCCAAGCACCAAGACGACAGAGCATCCCTTGCCCCAGACCGAGGGGTCCTGTCTATAAAGGTAAAGGTCTCCCTTGCTCGAAAGTCAGTCGAATCCGACTCTAGGCTTGCGGTGCTCATCTCCGTTTCAAAGCCAAAGAGCCAGCGCAGTCCGAAGACGTTTCCGTGGTCATGTGGCCGGCATGACTAAACACCAAAGCGCACGGAACGCTGTTACCTTCCTACTGAAGTGGTACCTATTTATTTATTTATTTATTTATTATTCACATTTTTATCCCGCCCTCCCCGGCGGCTCAGGGCGGCTTACAGGGCATATTGCCATTTATCTACTTGCAGTTTCTTGCTTTCGAACTGCTAGGTTGGCAGGAGCTGGAACAAGAGACGGGAGCTCACTCCGTCATGCGGCACCCGGGTCTCGAACTGCTGTACTACCGACCTTCCACAGCCTGCAGTTCAGCGTCTTAACCACTTGAGCCACTGACGGACCTCTGCTCCATGTGTTTATCTAATTCCCTTTTGAAGCCGTCCATGCTTGTAGCCGCCGCAACCTCCTGTGGCAGTGAAGTCCATGTATTAATCACTCTTTGGGTGAAGAAGGACTTCCTTTTCTCCATTCTAACCCGACTGCATAGCCATTTCATGGAGTGCCCACGAGTTCTTGTATTGTGAGAAAGGGAGAAAAATTATTTCTTTCTCTACCCGCTCTATCCCATGCATGATCTTATAAACCTCAATCATGTCATAAGAACATAAGAAAATAAGAGAAGCCAATGTTGGATCAGGCCAACGGCCCATCCAGTCCAACACTCTGGCTAACACAGGGGCGGAAAATACCAGGTGCCATCAGGAGATCCAGCAGTGGGGCCAGGACACCAGAAGCCCTCCCACTGTTGCCCCCTGGAAACATCAAGAACTCCTGGGCACTCGATGAAATTGCTGAGCAGTCGGGTTAGAACCGATAAAAGGAAGACCTTCTTCACCCAAAGGTTGATTAACACATGGAACTCATTGCCACAGGAGGTGGTGGAAGCTACAAGCATGGACGGCTTCAAGAGGGAATTGGATAAACATATGGAGCAGAGGTCCATCAGTGGCTATTAGCCAGAAGGTATAGATAGGAACTCTCGATCTGGGGCAAGTGATGCTCTGTCTTCTTGGTGCTTGGGGCAGGGGGGCAACAATGGGAGGGCTTCTAGTGTCCTGGCC
>NW_015160854.1:604292-657036 GCF_001447785.1 Gekko japonicus | reverse complement strand
TTCTTCTGATGTTCTTCTGATGTTCTTCTGATGTTCTTCTGATGTTCTTCTGATGTTCTTCTGATGTTCTTCTGATGTTCTTCTGATGTTCTTCTGATGTTCTTCTGATGTTCTTCTGATGTTCTTCTGATGTTCTTCTTCTGATGTTCTTATAATGTTCTTCTGATGTTCTCTGTGCCCTGTTGTTGGCCCTCCAGAGGAACTGGTTGGGGCCACTATGTGAGACAGAATGCTGGACTAGATGGACCATTGGTCTGATCCAGCAGGGCTCTTCTTATGTCCTTATTAAGGCCTTGGTCTCTATGTCCTGTTGGCCACGGTGTGAGATGGGATGCTAGAATTGATGGACCACTGGTCTGATCTAGAGGGGCTCTTCAGTTTGGTGTCGTGGTTAAGTGCGCAGACTCTAATCTGGGAGAACCGGGTTAGATTCCCCACTCCTCCACCTGCACCTGCTGGATGACCTTGAGCAAGCCGTAGTTCTGGCACAGCTGTTCTTGAAAAAGAGCCGTTTCTGTCAGAGGTCTCTCAGCCCCACCTGCCTCAAAGGTTGCCTGTTGTGGGGAGGGGAAGGGAAAGGAGTTTGTAAGCCGCTCTGAGACTCCTTTGGGTATTGAAGGGCAGGGTATAAATCCAATCTCCTCTTCTTCTTTTACCTCACAGGGTGCCTGTTGTGGGGAGGGGAAGGGAAAGGAGTTTGTAAGCCGCTCTGAGACTCTCTTGGGTAGTGAAGGGCGGGGTATAAATCCAATCTCCTCTTCTTCTTTTACCTCACAGGGTGCCTGTTGTGGGGAGGGGAAGGGAAAGGAGTTTGTAAGCCGCTCTGAGACTCTCTTGGGTAGTGAAGGGCGGGGTATAAATCCAATCTCCTCTTCTTCTTTTACCTCACAGGGGAGGGGAAGGGAAAGGAGTATGTCAGCCGCTCTGAGACTCCTTTGGGTATTGAAGGGCATTGAAGGGCAGGGTATAAATCCAATCTCCTCTTCTTATTTTACCTCACAGGGTGCCTGTTGTGGGGAGGGGAAGGGAAAAGGAGTTTGTAAGCCGCTCTGAGACTCTCATGGGTACTGAAGGGCGGGGTATAAATCCAGTCTCTTCTACCTCACAGGGGATGTCTGTTGTGGGGAGGGGAAGGGAAAGGCGTTTGTAAGTCCCCCTGAGACTCCCTTGGGTAGTGAAGGGCGGGGTATAAATCCAATCTCCTCTTCTTCTTCTTTTACCTCACAAGGTGTCTTAAGTGGGGAGGGGAAGGGAAAGGAGTTTGTGAGCCGCTCTGAGACACCTTCGGGTAGTGAAGGGCCGGGTATAAATCCAATCTCTTCTTCTTCTTGTGTCCTTAATATTGCCCTATGACTATATTTTGACTAGCTTTATTTTCATCAGGTATGCTATTCAATAAAGAAGGGGACGATCTGACATCGGCATGCAGTTTACGGATGTACTCAGTAGTCCTATTTTTGTGCATAATGTTGGGAGGGTCGTCTTCCTTTCAAATCAATCTGGTACCTTTCGCCAATGGGACGGGTTTAGCCAATGGGATGGGTTTCTGCCTCATTAAAAAGAAAATACCCCTCTCTTCTCTCTTTTCCAGGTGTCTAAAGCAGCGGCTGACTTGATGGCCTACTGCGAAGCCCATGCCAAGGAGGACCCCCTACTGACCCCGGTGCCTGCCTCAGAAAACCCCTTTCGGGAGAAGAAGTTCTTCTGCGCCATCCTGTAAACCTCACGCGAGCCCGGCTCGGGCGTGGGGCCACTCCGGACAATGATGTAGAGATTTTTTTCCGCCAGCGGCGGATTCGTCGCCGGCGTCCGCCCACACTTTCAAAAGAACCGAGCAGCCCGGGAGTTTGACAGGGGGGAATGCATGATCCAAGAGTCAAAGGGGCCTCCGTCGCGTCGTCGGAGCTCGTGGGGTTGATCCGTCTCGGCAGGCCACAGGCCTCGACGGCTGTGGAGTCACCCGGAGAGGGAGGGGGAAACCAACGCGTCAGAGAGTCCATTTAATGTCCACGTCCGCTCTTGCCAAACACCTCTTCGTTTTTGGCCTCTCTTTCTTTTCGGTCCTACATTTTTTTTTTTTTAATGAAAAAGAGGGTTGCGGGCGGCGATGCTGCAGCTGACGCAAAGGGGGTGTGATGTTTGTGTGTGTGTATCGGTAGCCTTCCTGGGTTTGGTTTGGCCTCCCCTCCCCGTGTCACTTTAATTTAATGTGCCATTGTAAAATAGCCACAACACGTTAGGTGGGTGACGGTGATCCTTAGTGGTGGGTCTTGTGCGTATTTAGCATCGTAGAGTAGAGGTGTACGAGGAAGGGGAGAGACCGGCGGCGGAGCTGCCGTGACAATTCTCTCTCTTTCTCTCTCTGTTTCTCTTTTTCTTTCTCGAGTCGCTGAGGATGGGCCGCGACGGCGGAGAGTCGGCGCAGCTGTCTTTGTGTGTTCCTGGCGTACTTCGTGCCACCGTTTTTCTATCATTTGTATCGGGTAGCTTTTTGTTCTGCAAGTAAATTGTACGTTGTGAAAAAGGGCGGCTGGCGGTCTTTTCATTTCGGAGCCTCCCCTTTGGGGCTTTCAGGAGGGACACAAAAGCATCTCCCAGGCAGTGGTCCTTCTGAGTTAATGTGAGCTAGCTCACAGTTTTTTAGCCTCCGGCTCAAACATTTTTAGCTCAGGAAGGATGGCTCTAGATGCAATGCTCCCTCTAAGCTGTGGAGTCTTGTGAGCAAAAATTCTGCTTTGTGAGCTACTGGCATTAAAGTTGTGAGCGAGCGATTTGGCTGCTGCATAAATTAGTTTGCTCTGGAGCCATCCTTCCTGAGCGAAGACAAAAATATGTGAGCTGGAGGCTAAAAATAAGGAAGGCCGAGCGCCAAAGAATAGATTCTTTTGAACTATGGTGCTGGAGAAGACTCTTGAGAGTCCCTTGGACTGCAAGGAGATCAAATCAGTCAGTCCTAAAAGAAATCAACCCTGACTATTCCCTTGAAGGCCAGATAATGAAACTGAAGCTCAAATACTTTGGCCACCCAATGAGAAGGGAGCACTCACTGGAGAAGAAGACCCTGATGCTGGGAAAGATTGAAGGCCAAAGAAGATGGGGACGGCAAAGGATGAGATGGTTAGACAGTGTCATCGATGCAACGAACATGAAATTGAGCCAACTTCAGAGGACGGCGGAAGACCGGAAGGCCTGGCGTGATCTGGTCCATGGGGTCGCGAAGAGTCGGACTCGACTGTGCGACTGAACAACAACAAAAGCTCACACTGACTCAGCTTAGAGGGAACACTGCTCCAGAGCAATCTTTATTTACGCAGGAGCCAAATGGCTCACTCACGAATGCCAGTAGCTCACAAAGTAGAATGTTTGCTCACAAGACTCCACAGCTTAGAGGGAGCATTGCTCCCAGGTGGAAGAAGGTTATTCCACACTCACGAATCAGACGTGTGCTGGGAGTGCCACGTTTGGAACATTCAGTGACATTCAGGGGTCCTTTCCTGATGGAGCGCACAGGAGCAGAGATCCGGCAGTAAAGAGTCCAGGGGGCGGGCACATGCAACAAGCCCCACCCCCTGCTCCCAGCAGCCCTCAGTCAGAGCCAGAAGCAGCCAGGTAAGTTGCAGAGCCTACCCCCGCCCCCCAGCCCCAAACAGTCCAGTGGCACCTTTAAGACCAAGTTTTATTCAGGTACAAGTTCTCCCTCCTCTGCGAGGACAGATCTGCACGTCCCCCCCCCCATAGCTAGCAATCCAAAACAGTCCAGTGGCACCTTTAAGACCAAATTTTATTCAGGTACAAGCTCTCCCTCCTCTGCGAGGACAGATCTACACGTCCCCCCTCCCCCCAATAGCTAGCAGTCCAAAACAGTCCAGTGAAGCCTAAGTGGTGGGTGTTGCCTTCTGACACACTTCCGGTGACGTCAGGGGGTGTGGCATATGCAAATAAGTTATGCTAATGAGCTCCTGCACCTCTTTTTCTACGAAATGATCCCTGGTGACATTCAATTTAAAAAAAACAGCCTTAATTTTCAGACACCGCGGAGTTTGATCCGATTGAGACCAGAGAGGAGTTCAAACCTCCTGCTACTAAGGCAAATTCTGCAGCGGAGACTTAAAAACCTCTTCCCTACAGTCCTAATCGGGAGGGAAGGCAGCGTGGAATAGCCCAATCTCATCAGATCTTGGAAGCTAAGCAGGGTCAGTACCGGTGTTCCCTCTAAGCTGAGTCAGTGTGAGCTAGCTCACAGTTTTCGAGCCTCTGGCTCACACATTTTTGCCTTAGCTCAGGAAGGGATGGCTCCAGGGCAAAGTAATTTATGCAGCAGCCCAATCGCTCGCTCACAGCTTTAATGCCAGTCACTCACAGAGTAGAATTTTTGCTCACTGGACTCCACAGCTCGGAAGGAGCATTGGTCAGAGGGCTATTTTTGGGCAGGAACGCACAGGAACGGAGTTCCGGCTGGCTCCCGAGTTGGCCACGCCCAGCAGGAACCCATTAGCATAATAGGCCACACCCAATAGCAGAAACTCATTAGGATTGGCTATATTGGGGGGGGGGGTGGCCTAACATGCAAAGGAGTCCCTGCTCCAAAAAAAGGCCCTGGGTTTTGACAACAAACAAGGTAAACAGAATAAGAAGCAAAAGGTGGGTGGGGCTCGATGAGCACACTTCTGTTAACACGGGGGTGCGGCCTAATATGCTAATGAGCTGCTCTGTCATGGGTGTGGCCTAATATACTTATGAGTTCCTGCTGGGCTTTTTCTACAAAAAAAAAGCCCTGGTCAGTACATCAGAACATGAGAAGAGCCCTGCTGGATCAGACCAGGGGTCCATCTAGTCCAGCATCCTGCCTCAGACGGCCGCCTAGTTCCCCTGGTTAGCCAACAACAGAGCATAGAGGCTGAGGAATTCCCCTGGTGTGGCCTCGTGGCCCTGGGATTCAGAGCTTTAGTGCCTCTGAATGTGGAGGGTTCCCCTCAGTCACCATGGCTAGTAGTCACAGACAGTGTTCCCTCTAAGCTGAGTTTGTGTGAGATAGCTCACAGTTTTTTAGCCTCTGGCTCACACATTTTTGTCTTAGCTCAGGAAGGAGGGCTCCAGAGCAAACTAACTGATGCAGCAGCCCAATCGCTCGCTCAAAGCTTTAATGCCAGTCGCTCACACAGTAGAGTTTTTGCTCACAAGACTCCACAGCTTAGAGGGAGCGTTGCCTATGATCCTTCTCTGTCTCTCTGTCTCTCCCCCCATTTATAGCCTGACCCTTCCCAGAAGTGGGCTCAATGCGGTAACAACATATCATTTATACAAAATTTATTTGTTAATACAATAACATTAAACTTTAAAACATCAATATGAACTTAAAAATGGTGGTCACAGCTGGTACCAAAGAAATTTTCTGGTTGTGGGAGGTTCCTGGCCAGAACCAGGGGTTGTTAACAGAGTGACAGACGCCTCAGGGAGGCCATAGATGAACGTCCGCCCCCTCTGCCAAAGGCCTGGCGGAACAGCCCCGCCTTGCAGGCCCCGCGGAATCGAAGCCCATCCTTTTGTGGCTGGCTCCACCCCCTCCGGCAGCCATTTTGTGTCCGTGCCCACCACGCCGTTCCAGAATTCCAAATGTGCCTGAGGGCTCAGAAGAGGTTGAGGACCCTGGCCTTAGAAGTTAAGCTGTCCTGGGAGCAGAAGCAGAAAAGGGTCTTCTTCACAGTGGCGCACTGCGGCATGCCCAACCAAGGCCCGGCAGGATGGTGATGAAGGCGCATGCGGTGATTACGGCCCTGTGGAGATTCCCGCCTAAGCTCATGAAGAGATAGGTGCATCGTATTTCTGTAGGACGACCTCTGTTTGGTTAAGGCCAGTTCCTTGAAAGAACGCATGCTCTTGTGGGACGGCTTCTGCAATGCCATTCCTCTACCTCCCACACAAACACATATTGTGAAAAGATGTTATGGTCCGGCCCTAGCGCTACACTCAGCTAACAGAAGCACCTTTCTTTGGTGCACGAGTGGTCTTCCTCATAAGAACATCAGAAGAGCTCTGCTGGATCAGACCAGCGGTCCATCTAGTCCAGTATCCTCTCTCACACAGTGGCCCCAACCAGTTCCTCTGGAGGGCCGACAACAGGGTATAGAGAGAGAGATGAGAGAGATTGGATTTATACCCCGCCCTTCACTACCCAAAGGTGTCTCAGAGCGGCTTACAAACTCCTTTCCCTTCCCCTCCCCACAACAGACACCCTGTGAGGTGGGTGGGGCTGAGAGAACTCTGACACAAACTGCTCTTTTTCAAGGACAGCTGTGCCAGAGCTTGTGACTGACCCAAGGTCACATCAGCAGGTGCAAGTGGAGGAGTGGGGAATCAAACCCGGTTCTCCCAGATTAGAGTCCGCACACTTAACCACTACACCAAACTGGCTCTCTCCCCCAAACTGGCTCTCTCCCGAGGCCTTCATAAGAACATCAGAAAAGCCCTGCTTGGTCAGACCAGTGTCCATTTAGTCCAGCATCCGGTCTCACTCAGTGGCCAACCAGTTCCTCTGAAGGGCCAACAACAGGGCAGAGAAGCCGAGGCCTTCCTAAGAACATCAGAAGAGCCCTGCTGGATAAGACCAGTGAGGGTCCATCTAGTCTAGCATCCTGTCTCACAGATCGGCCAACCAGTCCCTCTGGAGGGCCAACAACAGGGCAGAGAGGCTGAGGCCTTCATTAGAACATCAGAAGAGCCCTGCTGGATCAGACCAGTCAGGGTCCATCCAGTCCAGTATCCCGTCTCACACAGTGATATCACAGTTCCTCTGGAGGGCCAACAGCAGGGCACAGAGGCTGAGGCCTTCATAAATACATCAGAAGAGTCCTGCTGGATCAGGCCAGTGGTCCATCTAGTCCAGCATCCTGTCTCACACAGTGGCCGACCAGATCCTCTGGAGGGCCAAAAGCAGGGCACAGAGGCTGAGGCCTTCCCTGATAAGAACCTCAGAAGAGCCCTGCTAGATCAGGACAGTGGTCCATCTAGTCCAGCATCCTGTCTCACACAGCGGCCAACCAGTTCCTCTGGAGGGTTAGCATTTCCTCTTGTCCGCCCTGAACATTTCATGTGAGGAAGGCACAGTCATAAGCTGCACAGAGCAGTAGGCCACAACCCCTTGAGATGGCTTCAGAGGCAAACGCCTGCCTTTATTGAGCTCCCCAGACACTCAAAAGCCCCATGCTGGGAATCAGTCTCCCTTTACTCATTGCCTTAGCACATGAGTCAGTCTCTCTCTCTCCCCCTCTCCCTCTCTCTCTCTCTCTCTCTCTCACACACACACACACACACACACACACACACACACACACACACACGTGCACAAACACACCCCATGTTGTGATCTGATGGGGCTGGATGCCTGTGTCTGAGAATCAATGCTCCAAGCCTTTGCAAGTCAAGCCTCCCCAAAAAGACTACCACGGCGGCCCTCTGTATCTCCACTAACTGCTGTTCTGCGGTTATTGTACTTATCTGTTAGAATAATTTGGCTCGCCAGCTAAAGACTCACTATAAAGAACAGCAAAGCCGTCTTCTCCAAAGCCCTCTGCTGGGGGTTTGGCACAAACTCCATTTAGCCACAGCAACTCCCAGCGAGAGCGTCCAAGTACTGTTTCTTTGCTGGTTTTTACTGACGTTCCCCCCCCCCTTTTTTTCAATAAAAATTTCCAAGGCAGCTAACAGTAAAATTTTCAAATCAGACGCCCCATACAGAAAGCAAAACCACAGCTGTTAGCTGTGATTTGAGAATCACGGTGGACTTATCCAGTAGGCACAGCGCCTAGGGCCCACGATATTTATGAAGTGTTCCTTCTAAGCTGAGTTAGTGTGAGCTAGCTCACAGTTTTTTAGCCTCTGGCTCACACATTTTTGCCTTCGCTCCGGAAGGAATAGCTCTAGAGCAAACTGATTTATGTTGTTCAGGGTGGTGAAAACCAGTGAGGATTGTGAGGCACTCCAAAGGGATCTGTCAAGGATGGGCAAGTGGGTGGCAACATGGCAAATGGGGTTCAGTGTGGCCAAGTGCAAGGTGATGCACATTGGAGCCAAAAATCCTAAATATAAATACACATTGATGGGGTCTGAACTGGCAGAGACTGAGCAAGAGAGAGATCTTGGAGTTGTAGTGGATAACTCACTGAAAATGTTGAGACAGTGTGTGACTGCAATAAAGAAGGCCAATGCTATGCTGGGGATTATTAGGAAGGGTATTGTAAACAGATCAGCCAATATCATAATGCCCCTATATAAATCAATGGTGAGACCTCATTTGGAATACTGTGTGCAGTTCTGGTCACCACACCTTAAAAAGGATATTATAGCTTTGGAAAAAGTGCAGAAAAGAGCAACTCGAATGATAAAAGGGTTGGAACACTTTCCCTATGAGGAAAGGTTAAGGCGCTTAGGGCTCTTTAGCTTGGAAAAATGACGACTGAGGGGTGACATGATTGAGGTTTATAAGATTATGCATGGGATAGAGCAGGTAGAGAAAGAGGTACTTTTCTCCCTTTCTCACAATACAAGAACTCGTGGGCACTCCATGAAATTGCTGAGCGGTCGGGTTAGAACGGAGAAAAGGAAGTACTTCTTCACCCAAAGAGTGATTCACACATGGAATTCACTGCCACAGGAAGTGGTGGCGGCTACAAGCATGGGCGGCTTCAAAAGGGAATTAGATAAGCATATGGAGCAGAGGTCCATCAGTGGCTATTAGCCACAAAGTATAGATAGGGGCTCTGGGGCAAGGGATGCTCTATCTTCTTGGTGCTGGGGGTGGGGGGAAATGCTGTTCAGATGAATTGCAAAGATGGCCCGACTCCAGTGGCAACAAGAAATTTTACTTACAAAAACCGAAGCACGTCTTATGGGACGTAATCATGTAGGGACGTTTAACTGATTGTGAACTGATTAATTTCGAAAAGGTGAACTTGCTATAGCTCTAAGCCCGGGGAAGAGAGAAAAGAAGAGAGATCCTGTATGAAATGAAACACAGAAGGCAAAAGCAACGGCCAAGAGGCTCAACATCTAAGAGGCCCAACTACCAAGTGTAAACGAGAGAAGAGGAGGAGGAGGAGGAATTGGAAGAATTGGATTTATACCCCACCCTTCACTCAGAGTCTCAGAGGGGCTTACAATCTCCTTTCCCTTCCCCTCCCCACAACAGGCACCCTGTGAGGTAGGTGGGTCTGAGAGAGCGCTTTCAAGAACAGCTCTTTCAAGAACTTGTCACTGCTCCAAGGTCACGCCAGCAGGTGCAAGTGGAGGAGTGGGGAATCAAACCCAGTTCTCCCAGATGAGAGTCCATGCTCCTAACCAGGACACCAAGGAGAATGAGAGAATTCTCTTAACCCTTTCCCTCCGAGATACTCTTGCATGCAGAGTTACAACATCCAACAATTCTGTCCTCCATTTTATCATTACAACAACCCTGTGAGGTACGCCAGGCTGAGAGAGTGTGACTGGACCCGTGGCAGAGCGGGGATCTGGACTTGGCCCTCCCAGGTCCTGAATACTCTGTCCAATGCACCACATGTGCTTCGTTTATTCTGTGATTTTGTTTTAATGATTTACTTAAGTGGGGTTCTATTTACCTTCAATTACCCTTTCACCGTTAATGCCGTAAACGGGTGGGTTAGAACTCTTATAAAAAGAAATAAAACTTCCACTCAGAATTCAGCCCACCTCCCCGGGCTGTTGTGAAGATACAGTCATCTTTTTATAACTCTTAAAAAACTCTCACTCGGAATTCAGCCCACCTCCCTGGGCTGTTGTGAAGATACAGCGGTCTTTTTATAACTCTTATAAAAAGAAATAAAACTTCCACTCCGAATTCAGCCCACCTCCCCGGGCTGTTGTGAAGATAAAGCTGTCTTTCGATGTTTTAGAACACAAAGTAAGATGTGAAGGGGACAAGCAAATGAAAAGGCCGCAGGGGTCATTTCCTGCGGGAGCGCACAGGAGCGGAGCTCCGGCAGTAAGAAGTCCAGGGGGTGGACACATGCGACAAGCCCCGCCCCCTGCTCCCAGAAGCCCTCAGTCGGGCCACCAGGAGCACAGGTAAGTTGCAGAGGGCCCCCCCCGGCCTTCAGGTACAAGCTCTCCCTCCTCTGTGAGGGCAGATCTGCACGTTTCCCCCCCCCCAATATCTAGCAATCCAAAACAGTCCAGTGGCACCTTTAAGACCAAGTTTTATTCAGGTACAAGCTCTCCCTCCTCTGTGAGGACAGATCTGCACGATCCCCCCCTCCCCCAATAGCTAGCCATCCAAAACAGTCCAGTGGAGCCTGAGTGGTGGGTGTTGCCTTCTGACACACGTCCGGTGATGTCAGGGGGTGTGGCATATGCAAATAAGTCATGCTAATAAGGTATGCTAATGAGCTCCTGCACCTCTTTTTCTAAGAAATGACCCCTGGAAAAGGGGGTTGCATAGCACAATTATGTACATAAAAACATAATTATGTAACACAGGGTGTATGAAACAAAAAGCATTTCTCCCCAACATCCCCTTCATCATACTTTCAAAAGGTAAAGGTTTTCCCTTGCTCAAAAGCCTGATATGTAGTCAAAGCAATAAAAACGGGCTTGCTCAAGCTAAACCAGCTTAGAGGGAGCAATGCTCACAGGGGTGCCTGTTGTGGGGAGGGGAAGGGAAAGGAGTTTGTCAGCCGCTCTGAGACTCCTTCGGGTAGTGAAGGGCGGGGGATAAATCCAATCTCTTCTTCTTCTTCTTCTACCTCACAGGGTGTCTGTTGTGAGGAGGGGGAGGGAAAGGAGTTTGTGAGCCGCTCTGAGACTCCTTCGGGTAGTGAAGGGCGGGGGATAAATCCAATCTCTTCTTCTTCTTCTTCTACCTCACAGGGTGTCTGTTGTGAGGAGGGGGAGGGAAAGGAGTTTGTGAGCCGCTCTGAGACTCCTTCGGGTAGTGAAGGGCGGGGGATAAATCCAATCTCTTCTTCTTCTTCTTCTACCTCACAGGGTGTCTGTTGTGAGGAGGGGGAGGGAAAGGAGTTTGTGAGCCGCTCTGAGACTCCTTCGGGTAGTGAAGGGCGGGGGATAAATCCAATCTCTTCTTCTTCTTCTTCTACCTCACAGGGTGTCTGTTGTGAGGAGGGGGAGGGAAAGGAGTTTGTGAGCCGCTCTGAGACTCCTTCGGGTAGTGAAGGGCGGGGGATAAATCCAATCTCTTCTTCTTCTTCTTCTACCTCACAGGGTGTCTGTTGTGAGGAGGGGGAGGGAAAGGAGTTTGTGAGCCGCTCTGAGACTCCTTCGGGTAGTGAAGGGCGGGGGATAAATCCAATCTCTTCTTCTTCTTCTTCTACCTCACAGGGTGTCTGTTGTGAGGAGGGGGAGGGAAAGGAGTTTGTGAGCCGCTCTGAGACTCCTTCGGGTAGTGAAGGGCCATGGGGTATGAATCCAATCTCCTCTTCTCTCTTCACCCTTCAAAAGGTACCACTGGCAAATCCTGAAGGGCCGCAGCCTTCGCCGCGGCTGCAGCTCCAAGGCGAGGCAGGTCTCGACCGGTTGAATCTCTGCCTGCAGTACAGCTTGCTGGGGGAAGAACCAAAATGCTGCTGCGAGTTTCCTGCTGGTTAGGACAGAGTCCACGTGGTTGTCAAAGTACCCCCGACAACAGCAAGTCGGCTACTGTGCATTTAAAAATAAGGCACGAGCAGAAATCCAACAGGTGAAGTCCGTCTTCTCCTGAGGACATGGTGCTTAGCAAGAGGGATTAAATACCACAAAGGACCTGGCAGGAGAAGAGGGGAAATCTTTCGTTATTTATTATTTTTCGGCCAATTTTTTAGTCGACGTGATGAGAGTGAAAAATTTGGGAAAGTCCGTTTCATGATTTTCTAATTAACCTAGACTTTTTAGTTGATTGTGTCATTTTCTGTCTTTGATTTTTAAGGTTGTATATGCCATTAAAGGTTTATTGATTGATTGAGTGATTATTTTTCGCTCAGAAAGCATGCGAAATCACAAAGACCTGCCTCCAGCTGCGATTGCTTAAAGCGAGTTATTGTACACGGGCCGACGCACTTCCACTCTCCCTGCCCCGCACATGTCGGCTTCCACCAACCCCAGTACAGGACCGGAAGTCGTCCCAGTTGACTATGAAGACCGTAACCCTCGAGGCCTGCCTCCCCGTCCCCTTCCAACACGAATCCCCGCCTCCGCAGCCTTTTATTCGCGAAACGGCGTGTCAATTAACTGCCTCATCCATCGTGACCCCTATACCTAGGCGTCGAGCCGCGCCCTCCCCAGTTCTGATTGGCCGGCTGCGGCATACGCGAGGACGGGAGGGCGGGGCTTCTCCTTTCTCCCGTTCGCCACCGCTTCTGCGCAGGCGCGCGCTGCCCGTCTCCTCAGAGGAGACCGACGGATTGAGGCGCTTCGCCGTCGCGGCCGACCGGAGCGGACGGAGTCTCGCCCAGACGCAGCGCCATGTTCCGGCGGAAACTGTCCGCGCTCGACTACCACAACCCGGCCGGGTTCAACTGCCGAGGTGAGCGGGCGCGAGAAGGCCGCGGCCGGGCTCCAGCCCCTCCCCCCCCTTCCACCGCCGTGCCTGGCCTCGCTGGCGCACATGCGCCTCCCTTGGCCCCGCCCACCGCGGCCCGCGCGCCGCTCGGCGCCCCCTCCCCAGACTGGTGACGTGTATTATGAGCCACGCCCCTTTGTTCATTCACGCTTCCCCATCCCCCTTATCGTTCAAAGAATTGTTCCGAAGGAGGGCCTGTTGAATGGGTTGATTTTATTGATTCGGTCGTTGTTGATTGGCGGACCTCCTGATGGCCCCTGGGTTTGGGCCACCGTGTGTGACGTCGAGTGATGGACTGGAGGGGCCCTGGGCCTGATCCAACATGGCTTCTCTTAGGCTCTTATGTCTGGGGCATGGGATGCTAAGGAAGTACTACTTCACCCAAAGAGTGATAACACATTGAATTCACTGCCACAGGAGGTGGTGGCAGCTACAAGTATGGATGGCTTCAAGAGGGGATAAGCATATGGAGCAGAAGTCCATCAGTGGCTATTAGCCACAAGGTAGATAGGAACTCTGCGTATGGGGCAAGTGATGCTCTGTATTCCTGGTGCTTGGAAGGGGGGCAACAGTGGGAGGGCCCTCCTGATGGACCTCCTGATGGTCCCTTGGGTTTTGGCCACTGTGTGACACAGAGTGTTGGACTGGATGGGCCATTGGCCTGATCCGACACGGCTTCTCTTAGGGTCTTATGTCTGGGGCAGAGATGCTCTGTATTCCTGGTGCTTGGAAGGGGGGCAACAGTGGGAGGGCCCTCCTGATGGACCTCCTGATGGTCCCTTGGGTTTTGGCCACTGTGTGACACAGAGTGTTGGACTGGATGGGCCATTGGCCTGATCCAACACGGCTTCTCTTAGGGTCTTATGTCTAGGGCAGAGATGCTCTGTATTCCTGGTGCTTGGGGGGGGGGCAACAGTGGGCGGGGCTTCTGGAGTTCTGGCCCTCCTGGTGGACCTCCTGATGGCACCTGGTAGTTTTGGCCACTGTGTGACACAGAGGGTTGGACTGGATGGGCCCTTGGCCTGATCCAACATTTTTTCTGTTACGTTCTTATGAGGGGATTGGTTAACATGTGGAGCTATGAGTGGCTATTAGCCACAAGATATAGAGGGAGCACTCTGGCAGTGATGCTCTGAATTCTTTGTGCTTGGGGGTCCCCACAGTGGGAGGGCTTCTGGAGTTCTGTCCCTACTGGTGGTCCCTCCTGAGGGCACCTGGGCTTTGGCCACTGTGTGACCCAGAGGGTTGGACTAAAATGCCCATTGTCCTGATCCAACATGGCTTCTCTTATGTTCTTATGAGGGGACTGGATTAACATGTGGAGTGGAGGCCCATGAGTGGCTATTAGCCACAAGGCATAGAGGAAGCACTCTGTCTGGGGCAGTCTTCTTGGTGCTTGGGGGGGGGGGCAAGAGTGGGAGGGCTTCTGGAGTCCGGGCCCCGCTGGTGGACCTCCTGATGGCACCTGGGGTTTGGCCCCTGTGCGACGCAGAGTGTTGGACTGGATGGGCCACTCGCCTGATCCAGCATGGCCTCTTTCATGTTTGTAGTGCATTGTGTGTGTTATATCGCTATGTGAGTTACTCCTAAGAAGTAACTTGAATGGAATATTTTGTTTTTGTTTGGGGCAGAGACCACCAGTCATGGGTGGTCCTTCTGTGAGCAAGGGTGCCAGTGTAGGCCAAACAGAGAGTGATGTTTTTCTGTTCCACAGGAAACCAAAGGGGGGGAGGGTGTTACTCCCATGTTGCTGTCTCCGTGTGTGTTCCCATATTGCGCTTTTAAACCTTGCTCAAATCTCAACACCATCACTGAGCACTGATTATTAAGTCCGCAGTTGGCTCATTTGGCTGCAGTCCTATGCAGAGGTACTGAGAAACTTCCCATATCCCAAACACTTGAAATAAACTGAGTTCATTTGAGTTTTAATTCTGAATATCTCTGTGTAGGATTAAGAATATCAGAAGAGCCCTGCTGGATCAGACCAGTGGTCCATCTAGTCCAGCATCCTGTCTCACACAGGGGCCGACCAGCTCCTCCGGAAGGCCAACAACAGGACACAGAGGCCTTCATAAGAACATCAGAAGAGCCCTGCTGGATCAGACCAGGGGGCCATCTAGTCCAGCATCCCGTCTCACACAGTGGCCAACCAGTTCCTCTGGAGGGCCAACAACAGGGCAGAGAGACTGAGGCCTTCCCCTGATAAGAGCATCAGAAGAGCCCTGCTGGATCAGACCAGTGAGGGTCCATCTAGTCCAGCATCCTGTCTCACACAGTGGCCAACAAGTTCCTCTGGAGGGCCAACAACAGGGCAGAGAGGCCGAGGCCTTCCCCTGATGTAGCCTCCTGGCTCTGGGATTCAGAGGCGTAGTGCTTCTGAATGTGGAGATTCCCCTCAGTCACCATGGCTGGTAGCCATTGATAGACCTGTCCTCTACGAATCTGTCTAATCCCCTCTGAAAGCTGTCTGTTCCTGTGGCCATCCCTACATCCTCTGGCATCGGATTCCACATTTTAATTACCCTCTGTCTTGGACCTGTTGCTCATCAGCTTCATTGGATGCCCTTGAGTTCTATGCTTGGAGAGAGGGAGGAAAAGTTATCTTTGTCAGGTCTCTCCACCCCACGCATAATTCTATAGACCTCTGTCGTTTTCCCCCTTAGTCATCTCTTTCCTAACTGAAAAGTCCTTAATCCACTGCAGCACTTTCCTGTAGATCTCTCGAGTGGGACCAGATGGTGGGTGGAGTTCTGGGGACAGTTGCGAGGCCATAGGGTAGTGATCGGGATAAGGAACAGTTTGTGGGAGGTGACCGCCCCCATCAATGGTTTGTTGCATTCAGACCCCCCCCCCTCCCTCGGTTTTTTCCCTACAATTTGTAGCAGGGTGGGAAAGAGGCAGGTGGTGGAAGGAAGGGGTTTGCAGGAGAAATGTAGCTGGCGGGTGAAAACGTTAAGCAGCTGCAGGCTTCTCTGCTTCCTTCCCTCCCCCAGCAGAGAACTGGGACTCCCAATAAACTGTAGCACATCCAGTAGATGACTCGGACAGGATGCAAAATCGCCTGACTCTCTGTGCAGGATTAACCCACCCAGGCCAGGCCAGGGATGAGGGAATCCTGTACTTTAAAAGGTGGTCAGAAAGACAGTCCTCACCCCACGCGTGGCTTGAATAGTCTCGGTAACCGCGCTTGGTAGCAAAATGCTGGTCTAAATGGTCCCTGGTCTGATGCGGCAGGACTGTTCTTTCATTCTTACATGAAGGGGGAAAGAGCGATGAACATGTGGACTTCACTGCCGCAGGAGGAGGTGGTGGCTGCAAGCATGGACGGCCTCAAGAGGGAATTGGATAAGCATCTGGAGCAGAGGTCCATCAGTGGCTATTAGCCACAAGGTATAGATAGGGACTCTCAGGCTGGGGCAAGGGATGCTCTGTCTTCTTTGGTGTTTGTGTGTGTGTGTGGGGACAGTGGGAGGGCTTCTAGTGTCCTGGCCCCACTGCCGGACCTCCTGATGGCCCCTGGTATTTCTGGCCACTGTGTGACACAGAGTGTTGGAGTGGATAGGCCATTGGCCTGATCCAACATCAGCTTCTCTTATGTTGTGGCCGTCAGACCCCACAGCAGGCAATGAAGTACACACTTGCAGGAAGGTTTTACTTTATTGAAGCCATGAAGCACTTGGAACAGATTCTCTGTTCAGAATAACAAGTTGAGCGTTTGACAGATAGGTTAAAGCAAGTTCATAATTACAGTAGCCAATAGGTATGATTCCCGCTCCCGCCTAGAAGGCGCCCAGCGCGCCCAAACCCTGAGAAGCAACGGTTCCCTACAGTTAAACAATTAGACTATTCCCACACTACATATTTATTACAGACTAAGCAAAAGCCTCTTGCTGCACACCACCTGCGGCCTTGGATTGATAATGCGCCATCAAAGCAAAGCTAGCGTACATGGAAAGGAATGCAGTGGAGGAGATGAGCGCATGGGGGTGAGGATGGACATGCGCACCAGAGTATACTACTGTTACTATGGCAATAGAAGTTGTTGACAAGCGAGGGGGAAGGGGAAGGGATGCAGACAGACCCAATACATACATTAAAGACACATTGGCAGCTTGCTGACAGTGGCCCAGTTTTGGTAACAAAACAGTTTTGTTTCCCATTGGACGCTGCTACAACTTTTTTGGATGTAATGGGGGGGGTTTACAGGTGATAGTGGTAAGAATTGTTGGCAGGTATCTTTGCTCTGGAGAGTACTGCTGGCAGCTAATGATGGTGAGGTGCTTTTTCGAGTAAAATTGTTCTATTCTTGCTCAGAAGTGGGTTCAGGCATTTGACCATATCTCTTAGTTATGAGATCTGGCTCTTCTGAGACTGACTCTGTGTTTGGGGCCTGCTCAGCTGGGATGTAAAATAGAACAGAGTATTTTAGACTGAGGGCACGGAAGGCCTCCGCCCTGGGATAGTATCTCACGCTATGTGGCCTGCATTGCCGGAGCCCGGCTTTCCTTACCTCATGATAACTGTGGTTTGTTTATCTTGGCAGATGAAACCGAATTTCGAAACTTTATCGTCTGGCTCGAAGACCAGAAAATCCGACACTACAAAATAGAAGACAGAGGAAATTTAAGGAACATCCACAGTGCCGCAGAGTGGACAAAGTCCTTTGAAAAGGTAGTATGGCATGAAATTTTCTCAGTGGCGGAAGGCCACGGCTTTGTCTTGCATATTGACTGAAAGAACACTGTAGACTCAGCGAAGCTGCAGGAGAGATTTCAGGCACACTCTTTTCTGTAGAAAAAGAGATTTGGATTGACGGATGAGTAAGCAAGGGCCTGTGTATATGCTTCCATCAAGCTGTAAGAGGATTGCAAAGGGCGAGTGAGTTGGGCGAGGATGGCTAGGGGAAACGTTTAATTTGCGTGCAGTGCCAGGACAGTTCAGACCAAATAGGGTGGTTTGTCACAGAAAGGCCCCGGTCACACGGAGCATTAGGCACGCTAGAGAGACGGAAGATAGGCGGATTTTCCAGGCGTGATCTCACCGCCTCATCTGGGAAGCGTGGAGCTCCCGTGGCGCACCCGAGGCTTCCCGCCGAAGATGCGGGGTAAAAAACTAGTACCTCGGAGGTACTAGTTTCCGGAAACCGCGGGGCAAGGGGCGGGCGTCTGATCGTGTTTCCGGGGGTAGTTCTGGCACCCGCCCATGTCCCCTCGCAAAAAGGTTTTTTTTCCCCCAAGTCTCCACGGATGCGCACAAGCACACAGCGGAGCATGCGCAAATTTCAGTTTTAAAAAAAACCACAACCCCGTTTGCCGCACCGCTCCGCTTTGCCGCGTTGTGTGATCGGCACCTCCCCCCTAACCACGGGAGCTCCACGGGACCTCAACCCGACGCCTGATCGCGCAGTCGTGCGTTAGTTTGCTCCGGGGCAAACAGCCACGCCTTCCCCCCGCATTTTCCTGCCCGTGTGGCCGAGGCCACAGTATAATTAACTTAATGGCATTCACTGACACACATCTAGGCGATGGCCACTAACTTAGGTAGCTTAGACAATGGAGTGTTATTCATGACGGGATAGGTCCTTCTGCCGCCGGAGTCCCTTGCGTGAAAAGCCTGAAGTTGCTTTCTAATGAGTCCATCAAAGTCAGTCTTGTCCCCTCAGGCCGGCAGTGGCTCTCCAGGGTCTCAGGCGGAGGCCTTTCCCGTTGATGCGCAAATCTGTGGCCCATGTGGCCCCGTGGCCGGATTGGAATCACACAGTCGGAGTCCGACGAGTTAGATGAATATCTGTTTATTGCAACTAAAACGGGAAATACAGGGCTGTGTACCTTTCAGCACTTAGCAACACCAAGCTGTATTCTGCCCTAACCAGGAAGGGCAGAGGGTCTTATACCCCATTTGACATCCCATATAATTTACACATTCAGGAATCTCTAATTGGTACCAAGCAGTTAACACCACGGAAGCATCGTTTGACTCTAAACTTTACTATTGGTCTCCCCCTGATGCCAGTCACGTATGTCACTGATTGCTTTTGGTTATCTGGCCTTCAGAACAATGGCAAACATTAGAGAACACTGGGACCCTCTCTGGTCTCAGCGAGGCTAGCCTCTCTCCTTGCCTTTTGGAGAGCTGGCTGATCAGGGTTGTGATTCACATTAAGCTTAGTTCTTGGCAGGTCTCCTGGTACCAGATTCTCCATCGAACAAAAGAACTTAGGCCCCGGTCACACGGCAAAGTTGCCGCGGGAGAGGCACGGATGGTGGGCGGATTATCCGGGTGCGATCACACCCCAACATCTGGGAAGTGGAGCGCACCGGTGGCTTACTGCTGACAATGCGAGTTAAAAAACTACTGCCTCCAAGGTACTAGTAAACGTTTGCCATGGGCTGCCTCCAGACGCCCGTGGTGTGATTGCGCCGGAGTGCGGCATTCCCCTCCGGTCCCTTGTTTACCCACCGGCGCCAAGGGAAGGACCCGTGGTGTGCCGCCGGCGCGTCTGATCGCGTAATCGCGGATCAAACTGCGCCAGGGCAATTAGCCACCCCCCCCCCCCCCCGGCGATATCCGGCCCGTGTGACTGGGGCCTTTATTGTTTTGGGAACGCTCATCTTATAACCTTCGCTGCTGGCATCCATGCAACTTACACATTCCATCCTCTTGCATCCTAATTCCATTTACAAAGGCTTCTAATATTACTTTTTGCTTAATATAACTTCTTATACGGAAAGAAAAATAGAATTATAAAATACGTATGTTCTACTATAGATTTCTTCCATCTGGGCTAAATACCAAAACCTGAATATACAATGATTAAACTCTTATAAAGGCACAGTGTCAGCTGCCAGCATATAAACATGACAGAGGAGATGCTCCATCTAAGCTGCGGAGTCCGGTGAGCAAAAATTCTACTTTGTGAGCATTAGAGTTGTGAGCAGGTGATTTGGCTACTGCGTGAATCAGTTTGCTCTGGAGCCATCCCTTCTTGAGCGAAGACAAGAATGTGTGAGCCGGAGTGTAAAAAACTGTGAGCTAGCTCACACTAACTCAGCTTAGAGAGAAAAAATGGTCAGGACTCACATTCAGAAATCGCACTCATTTTTCCCTTCTCCTACACCATCAGCTCCTGCCAGATCATAAGAACCTAAGTGTTGGGTCAGGCCAATGGCCCATCCAATCCAACACTCTGTGTCACACAGTGGCCAAAAACACCAGGTGCCATCAGGAGGTCCAGCAGTAGGACCAGGACACTAGGAGCCCTCCCACTGTTGCCCCCCCCCCCAGCACCAAGAATACAGAGCATCCCTTGCCCCAGACATAAGAACCTAAGAGAAGCCAGTGTTGGATCAGGCCAGTGGCCCATCCAGCCCAACACTCTGTGTGCGTTCAGACGGGGCGTTTCTGCCGGCATAAACTGCACCGGTTGGAACCGGTGCAGTTTATGCCGGCAGAAACGCGATTTCACTTACCTCCATCTTCCGGATCCCTCCGTTAGACGCCCGCTCACACGCTGCGGGCATTGGCGTTTTTTTTTTTTTTTTAAAGCACAGTTTGAGCATTCACATGGGCAGCCATTCACAGAATGGCGATCTTTGCGCATGCTCAACCCCCCCCCCATTACATTTAAACTTTAAAGGTAAGGACTTACCTTTAAAGTTTAAAGCCCAACCTGGCCTCCCTGTAGTCCCGGACTCCTCCGGGTACTTAAAGTAAGGGCTTTTTTTATTATTTTAACAAACGCTCAGGGCGACTCTTCGCCCGAGCGCATATCGCTAAGTAAAAAAAAAATGGCTGGGGAAAGCCGGAAGCCTCAGGCTTCCGACAGAAGTAGCTGTGGAACGGTGGAGAGCGATCAGACGCCGGGGTGCACCGTTTACAACCGTTGCACTCTGTATACCACCACAGGGGGACCTGGTAGCAGAGTGCAACGGTTTAAAGGGCTTTACACCAGTTAGGGAGAGGAGGCAGATGTGCCCCGTCTGAACGGCGGTGAGTACAACGGTTGGAACCGGCACCCTAACCGGTATAAAGCCCCCGTCTAAACGCACTCTCTGTGTCACACAGTGGCCAAAAATACCAGGTGCCATCAGGAGGTCTAGCAGTGGGGCCAGGACATTAGAAGCCCTCCCACTGTTGCCCCCCCCAAAGCACCAAGAAGACAGAACATCCCTTGCCCTGAGAGTTCCTATCTATACCTTGTGGCTAAATAGTCACTGATGGACCTCTGCTCCATATGCTTATCTAATTCCCTCTTGAAGCCGTCCCATGCTTGTTGCTGCCGCCACCTCCCGTGGCAATGAATTCCATGTGTTCATCACTCTCTGGGTGAAAAAGATCCTTTAACTGGGGATGTTCAGAGGTGGTTTGCAGTTTCCTGCCTCTGCCTCACGGCCCTGGTCTTCCTGGGAGGTCTCGCATCCACATACTCGCCAGGGCCACCGCTGCCCAGCTTCCAAGATCTGACGAGATCAGCCATCCTGGGCTATCCAGGTCAAGCGTGTGTGGGAGGAACATAGCTAAAAACGGAGAATGGACCATTCCATAGCCTGTGGAAATCCCATGCCCTGTCTATGGAAATCCTATGCCAGTTTTGTGTAGTGGTTAGGAACACGGACTCTGATCCGGGAGAACCGGGTTTGATTCACTCACGCCTCCAAATGCAGCTGCTGGTGTGTCCTTGGGTCAGTCACAAGTTCTCTCAGAGCTGTTCTCTCAAGGGCAGTATGGGAAAGCGCTGTCTCAGCCCCACCTACCTCACAGGCAGTATTCCCTCTAAGCTGAGTTAGGGTGAGTTAGCTCACAGTTTTTTAACCTCCGGCTCACACAATTTTTGTCCTGGCTCAGGAAGGACGGCTCCAGAGCCAACTAATTCATGCAGTAGCCAAATCGCTCACTCACAATTTCAATGCCAGTAGCTCACAAAGCAGAATTTTTGCTCACAAGACTCCACAGCTTAGAGGGAACATTGCTCACAGGGTGTCTGTTGTGGGGAGGGAAAGGCAAAGCCGCTCTGAGTGAAGGGCGGGGTATAAATCCAATCTCTGCTTCTTCTCCTCTTCTAATTAATAGATCCTGAGGGCGACCAAGGGATCGGCTATCTCTGTCTCGCACTGCATTTGTACCTCCCAGGTCGACCATTGTGTGAGCCTAGATCCAGCAGGGGGGGAAATGTTGAGCCAGAAAAGCATTCTCACTGACTGGTTTGGTGTTGAGAACCCTCCCACGTAGGAGAAGTGCGAGTTTCATCCCCGGCCACAGCAGTCACATTTGAAAGGCTGGGGTCGCCAGGGCCTGTTCGGGGGAGTCTTCACCGCCCCCTTTCCTTCCTCCTTTTGGGCCAAGCCAGAAAGACCCTTGTAGCCCACCCACCTTCAGGCTAGAGGACGAAAGGCCCTTCAGGTTGCCTCTTGTTCTGGCTAACTAAAAAAACCCACCACTCTGCCATGTTAAATTCTCTGCACGTGAAGACTGAAACAATTGGGGTCTGGGATCGTTCCAACCATGACTGCCGTCTCCATAGATTAGGCTCCAGAGCAATTCTTCAGCCTCATCCGTTAGCCTCTGCCTGCCAGAAGCACAGTGCTCGCGAGTGCTTAGAGCAGGGGTCATTTCCTGCGGGAGCGCACAGGAGCGGAGCTCCGGCAGTAAAGAGCCCAGGGGGCAGGCACATGCAACAAGCCCCACCCCCTGCTCCCAGCAGCCCTCAGTCAGAGCAAGAAGCAGCCAGGTAAGCTGCAGAGACCCCCCCCCCCCCCCCCGCGTCCAAAACGTCCAAAACAGTCCAGTGGCCCTCTGTGAGGGCAGATCTGCACGTGTGTCCCCCCCCCCCCCCAAACTAGCAATCCAAAACAGTACAGTGGAACCTAAGCGGTGGGTGTTGCCTTCTGACACACTTCCGGTGATGTCAGGGGGTGTGGCACATGCAAATGAGTTATGCTAATGAGCTCCTGCACCTCTTTTTCTACCAAATGACCCCTGGCTTAGAGGATGAATGCCAAACTCAGTAGGAGCAGAAGGAAAGCTGGTTTTTATGCCTTGCTTTTTTGCTGCCCTAAGGAGCTTCAAAGTGGCTGACACCTACCTTCCTTTCCTCTCCCCACGACGGTCACCTTGCGAGGCAGGTGGAGCTGAGAGAGTCCTGAGAGAACCGTGACGGGCCCAAGGTCACCCAGCAGGCTTCATGTGGAGGAGGAGTGGGGAATCAAGCCCAGTTCTCCAAATCAGAGTCCACCTCTCTTAACCACTAGACCATGCTGTACTTTTCCCAGCTCTGCAGTGTCGTTTTTGAAAGACGGTGGCCAGAGCGGCACACATCTATATATTTAATAGCCAAGGGTCCCTCTGCGTGCGGATACTTATTTCCGCAGAACAAGGGCACCTGGAGGCTAAAGAGGGGTTTTCGCACACTCGGAGACTCTCCAAGGTTGCAGAAAAATGCAAAAAGTTAAAAAAGTACACGGGGGTGTGTGTTAAACCCCCTCCCCAAATAAAAAACTGAGTTGTCTGCACTTGCACAGTCCGAACCCGTGGTTCCTCACGCCGGACTTGTTGCTTCATTCTGTGGTGGCCTCCCCCGCGGCCAGCAAGACAGCCTTGGAGTAACAAAAAAAACGAGGAAGCGGGCAAAAAGGGGGCGGGGGGGGGGGGTGAGAGAGAGAGGGGGGAGGCAGACTGAGAAGGGGTGGGGGAAAGAGAAGAGGAGAAGAGATTGGATTTATACCCCGCCCTTCACTACCCAAAGGTGTCTCAGAGTGGCTCACAAACTCCTTTCCCTTCCCCTCCCCACAACAGACACCCTGGGAGGCAGGTGGGGCTGAGAGAGCTCTGACAGAAACGGCTCTTTTTCAAGAACAGCTCTTATCAGAGCTATGGCTTGCCCGAGGTCATCCAGCCGGGTGCAAGTGGAGGAGTGGGGGAATCAAACCCGGCTCTCCCAGATCAGAGTCCGCGCACTTAACCACGACACCAGACTGTCTCTTGTCTGAGAAGGGCTGGGGTAAGAGAGGGGTAAGACACGTGAATGGAGAAAGGGGGTGAGAAAGAATTCCTAGAGAAAGGGATAGGGAGGAAAGCTAGCATGCAAGGGGTGAGAGGGGGAGGTGAGGGAAGAGTGGGTGCAGAAGATAAGGGGTGGGTGCAGAAAGACAGGAGGGAACTTTGACCGAGAAGGGGGGGAGCAAAGGTGGGGGAAATGCCCCCCTCCCCGCGAGTCTCTTGCGGGTCTCCCCTTGTAATCCCCAAACAGAGAGTTTGCCTTTTCCCACTGCTGCGGCACACTGGCTTGACACTCCCGTGTAGCTCTCCACTCCGACCCCGAGATCTTTTCCCCAGCAAGTTCAGACCCCATTAACCTATGCTTGAAGTGGGAACTTCTTGGGATTTCAACAAGGCTGATTCTATGAATTCAGGTCGCAGGGTGGCCTCAGTGCACTTAGTTCTTGTGGCCCTTTATTACATGCCCAGGGAAATGTTGATTGCCACTTGGGGTCAGGATTCCATTTTTTTCTCCAGGCCAGTTTTGTTGAAGATCCTGGAGGGTTTTTTGCCATCTTCTTGGAGATGGAGCAGGGAGGTTATTTGTGAATCTCCTGCCTTGTGCAGGGGGTTGGACTAGATGACCCCGGAGGTCCCTTCCAACTCTATGATTGAGTGATTGGCTGACTTCAGATACCCTCTTCCATCTGTTGCTGAAGTCTTTTAAGAAATGAGAAATCCTGGGTCTGCTTAATCGCGAAATCACCAAAGCTCATCTCCTTTATGGGGTTTTTGTACTTGCTGCTTCCCTAATGAAATGCCAGTTCTTGGTAAACCTGTTGTCCTACGATAAAGAAAAACCCTGCAACTTTTATTTTTATTTTTTTAAAGTACCCGAAGGTACACTTTTATTGTTTTCTTATATTCCTAAACACAGACATAAACAACTACAACAAACAACATATAAACCAAAAGACTTATTACAGTTTGTTACTACACCTAATCCATCGCTTCGTTATTCTCTAATATCTGTTAGTATTCTCTAACTCCGTGATTATATATTACTACATCCTCAAATATTATTTCTGCCATATCAGCTTAATCTTTAACTCCATTCACATTATACCAATCATATAGTCTCTTCCAGGTTTTCTGAAATGTCAATTTCTTCGTACCTCTCATTTCCATGGTTAGTTTATCTATTTCCGCCGCTTCTAAAAGTTTATTAATATATTCTGTTTAGTTGGTGTTTCTTGAGTCTTCCAGTATTTGGCATACAATATCCTTGCCGCCGTTGACATGTATACAATCGGGTATCTATCCGTTTCCTCAAATTCTTTCGGAAAAATATTTAACAATAACAATTCTGGAGTAAAGGGAATGTTACATCTTACTATTTTTTCCATTATACAGTGCACCCATTTCCAAAAATGCAACTTTTATTAACGTGTTTACTGTTGAGTGTTCACTGACTTCTCGTTTACTGTTAACCAATAAAGTTCTTATTTTCATCTCTTCTCCCCCCCCCCAGTACCTGAAAGATGTGAATTGCCCCTTCTCCGTACAAGAGCGGCAAGAAGTGATTGATTGGCTGCTGGGATTGGCTGTGAGGCTCGAGTACGGCGACAACGGTACGCTTTGTCTTTCGCAGTCTCTTTGTTTGGAAGGCGGGAGAGCGATTTCTGTTAGTGATTCTCTCTGATCTCAGGAAGGAAGTGGACTTCCTTGGACCTGAGCCAGAGAGAAACCATGAAGGGTGCATGGATGAATGCGGTTAACTGACAATTTGTGGCTTTCGTTTGTACGATACTTAGAGAGTGCTCCTTTTGTGTGTAGTCTTAAGGCAATAGAGAAACTAGTGGAGAGGAATTTGTGTGAATAATTGTCTTAAAATCAAGTAGGAATTACACTTTCCTGAAACTGAGAAGCGTGCATCAGTGATAGAGATGTGAAGGCCTGGGGGAAAACCATTTTTTCCCATTTTTTTCCTGAAGCCTTTTTTGTTTTTTCCCGAAAAATTGAAAAAAGAAAAGAGATTATGGAACGTTTTATTCTAACATGATGAATAAAGTGTTTTAAGACAAGGTGGTCAAATATTTTCCAAATCATTTCTAAAAAATATGTATGTCTTAATTGGGAGGACCGGGTTTGATTCCCCACTCCTCCGCTTGCACCTGGCTGGATGACCTTGGGCAAGCCGTAGCTCTGATAACAGCTGTCCTTGAAAAAGAGCAGTTCTCGAAAGAGCTCTCTCAGCCCCACCTGCCTGACAGGGTGTCTGTTGGGGGAGGGGAAGGGAAAGGACGTTGTCAGCCGCTCTGAGACTACCTCGGATAGTGAAGGGCAGGTTATAAATCCAATCTCTTCTTTTTCTTCCGCATGCCGATGCTCTACCACTGAGCCACGGCCCCTCTTTACAGCTCTCCAGGGACTCAGGTGGAGGTCTTTCCCATCACCTCCTGCCTGGTCCTTTTAACTGGAGATGCCGGGGATTGAACGTGGGACCTTCTGCATGCCAGGCAGATGCTCTGCCACTGAGCCACGGCCCCTCTTTACAGCTCTCCGAGGTCTCAGGGCTGAGGTCTTTCCCATCACCTGCCGCCTGGTCCTTTTAGCTGGAGATGCCGGGGATTGAACCTGGGACCTTCCGCATGCCAAGCAGAGGTTCTGCCACTGAGCCACAGCCGTTCCCCCAAACATATATGAAACTGCCTTCTATTGAATCAGACCTTTGGTCCATCAGAGTCAGTCTTGTGTACTCAGGCAGGCTGCTCCTCTTGGGTCCCAGGCAGAAAGCAGAGGCCTTTCCCATCACCTCCTGCCTGGTCCTCTGAACTGGAGATGCCGGGGATTGAACCTGGGACCTTCTGCCTGCCAAGCAGAGGCTCTGCCACTGAGCCGCAGCGGGGGGGGGGGGGGGGGAGATGTGTTCCCTCCATCAAGGAGAAAAGCAAGTAGAGGAAGGAGGTTTTAGGAGAAAGTGGGGAGTGGGAAGGGATTAGGTCTCTTCTCCCCATTGGCCGCCGCTGCCCTTCTCCCTGTGCCCTTCAGGAAATATTCCACAGAGGGGTGTGCTGCCCCAAACTCCCGGGAGGAAAGGCCAAAGACAAATGCTCAAGACCTGGGTCTGTGCCATGCGTGCATCTGGGCCTTTGTCTCCTTGAAACGTCGACAAATCAGTTGTACTTTTCTGAGAACAAATCCCCCCCCCCCCCCCCCCCAACCCAGGGCCGCCGACCACTGGCAGAGGTCTCCGGCCGCAGGGCCCGTTTCCCCCTCCCGACGGAGGCATCGGCTTTCCATCGCCTGCTTCGCCCCCACCCCCCAATCTCGCCCGGCTGACGGAGGCATCGGCCTTCCGTCGCCCGCCTCGCCCACCATGGGTGCCTGTTCCCTTTTGGGCTTCCTTTGTTTGCTCTCTTCCTCATTCTCAGACCTGCAGTCATTCATGGGACGCAACGTCTTTTGTTTCCACAGCTGACAAATATAAGGATGCCGCGCCCGAGGGCGCCAAGAACGAGGACAACGCGGCCAAAAATGCAGAACCCCTGATCAACCTAGACGGTGAGTGACATCTCGTTGATTGGGGCTACAATTAATTAATTGTACGTAATTGACTGGGGTTGTAATTAATTAATTATTTGTAATTCATTGATTGGGGTTGAAATCATAAGAACATAAGAGACGCCAATGTTGGATCAGGCCAAAGGCCCATCCAGTCCAACACTCTGTATCACTGGCCAAAAATACCAGGGTGCCATCAGGAGGTCCAGCAGTGGGGCCAGGACACTAGAAGCCCTCCCACTGTTGACCCCCCCCCCGGCACCAAAAAGACAGAGCATCACTTGCCCCAGTGCCCCTATCTATACCTTGTGGCTAATAGCCACTGATGGACCTCTGCTCCATATGCTTATCTAATTCCCTTTTGAAGCCACCCATGCTTGTAGCCGCCACCACTTCCTGTGGCAGTGAATTCCAAGTGTTAATCACTCTTTGGGTGAAGGAGGACTTCCTCTTATCCGTTCTAACCCGACCGCTCAGCAATTTCATGGAGTGCCCACGAGTTCTTGTCTTGTGAGAAAGGGAGAAAAGTACCTCTTTCTCTACCTGCTTTATCCCATGCATAATCCTATAAACCTCAATCATGCCACCCCTCAGTCGTCTTTTCTCCAAGCTTATTAATTAATTGTAATTAATTGTAATTATTAATTAATTAATTATTTGTAATTAATTGAATGAGGTCAAGTTTAATTAATTGTTTGCACCTCACAGACTGTTTATATACTGCTTTGATTAATTGTACTACACTGATTATTTCACATTCTGAATCAAATTTAGCATTGGAACATTTTAAAGCTAATCAATTCACAGTAAAGTAGTTCGCTGTTCAGAGTTCCAATAATATTATCTTAGCAACAAGTGTTGAAGTAGAGGGACACAAGCCCAAGAGATTTTATAAAAGGAAAGACAGAACTAAAGGTCTTATTCACCATTTTATTTCTGAACAAGCTTCTTGACTGGAAGCACTATAGACCTATTGTGATATAGATTAATACAGCTGTATTGGTAGTTCACTGTAGATTTATAGTGCCATCTATTGGTAACAAGTTTAAAAAGTCCGGTTAGATCTTAAACACACAGTAAACCCAACAGCCAGGTATAGAAATCTTACAGAGGAAATACAAACAATACTTTCTTCATAGAGAAGGGTAGGTCAACTTGTTTTCCCTTGCTCGAAAGCCAGTCGAATCTGACTCTAGGGTTGCGGTGCTCATTTCCGCTTCCAAGCCGAAGAGCCAGCGCTGTCTGAAGACGTTTCCGTGGTCATGCGGCCGGCGTGACTAAACACCAAGGCGCATGGAACGCTGTGACCTTCCCACCGAAGTGGTACCTATTTATCTACTTGCAACTTCTTCCTGTCGAACTGCTAGGTTGGCAGGAGCTGGAACTAGAGACGGGAGCTCACTCCCTCATGCGGCACACTTGGGTCTCGAACTGCTGAACTACTGACCTTCCACAGCCTGCAGTTCAGCATCTTAACCACTTGAGCCACCGCAGCTCCTTTTTTTTTTTTTAGACTACTTGCCACCAAATATAGAAAATTATGCACACAAAAATACCTTGGATGTGATGGTCTACACTGCCAGGACCTCCATCGCTACGTGTTGGAAGGACACAAAGCCACCTGGATCACTGATTTGGTACAAGAAGTTATGGGATCGATTCTTGATGGAGTGTGTCACCTGCAAACTGAACAAGGCCACTCTTCGGCCGATCTCCACTCAATTCATGGAAAAGTGGAATCCCTTTCTGGACTTCCTCACTAAAGAAGAATTTGTTCCCACATTTTGGTCTCAGTATCATGAATGGTTGTAAATACTGAGCTTCTCTATAGGTTTCATCTACACATTAGGGCTATAACAAAGATTAGCCTGGCCATCCACAAGTTCTGGCTAGGATGTCTCTCTAAGATACACGGAATTCTTTCCCTTTGAAGAAAGGTTAAAGTGCTTAGGGCTCTTTAGCTTGGAGAAACGACAGCTGAGGGGTGACTTGATCGAGGTTTATAAGATTATGCATGGGATAGAGCAGGTAGGGCAAGAGGTACTTTTCTCCCTTTCTCACAATATAAGAACTCGTGGGCACTCCATGAAATTGCTGAGCAGTCGGGTTAGAACAGATAAAAGGAAGTCCTTCTTCACCCAAAGAGTGATTAACACATGGAATTCACTGCCACAGGAGGTGGTGGCGGCTACAAGCATAGATGGCTTCAAGAGGGAACTGGATAAAGATATGGAGCAGAGGTCCATCAGTAGCTATTAGCCACAAGGTATAGATAGGAACTCTGGGGCAAGTGATGCTCTGTCTTCTTGGTGCTGGGGGGGGGGTCAACAGTGGGAGGGCTTCTAATGCCCTGGCCCCACTGGTGGACCTCCTGGTGGCACCGGGTATTTCTGGCCACTGTGTGACACAGGGTGTTGGACTGGATGGGCCTTTGGCCTGATCCAACATTGGCGTCTCTTATGTTCTTATGTAACTCTGAAACACCAAGTTATTACATACTCACAAGATTGATGTTTGGTTACTCTGATTTCTATTGCACATAGTTCACGATGTTGAATCTTTGTACATGTTTTACACCTTTACACGATAAGTTAACATACTGTTTATGTTCGATGTTCTGTATTTAATGTCAAATGATAAGGTTACTTGATTATACTTTGTGAAAAAATCAATAAAATATTAATTTTTGAAAACAAACCTAGCCGGTGAGTGGAGGGGCAGCCCTTTTCTGGCTCTGAAAAGAGTATGATTGGGAGGAAGTCTTTGGAACTGACCAGTGTGTGTCTTTTGCAGTGAATAATCCCGACTTCAAAGCCGGCGTGATGGCTCTGGCGAACCTCCTCCAGATCCAGCGCCACGACGACTACTTGGTGATGCTCAAGGTGAGTTGAACAGCGGGTGGCTCTAACCACTGCCAGTGGTTAGAATACATGTCTCATCTAAAGCTATAGGTACTTCTCCATTTCCCCTCTCCCCCCCCGGTGTTGGATTCTCTGGACTTGGTACTGCCCGGGAACCACAAGAAAAGTAGCATAGCGCCCAAGGCTTGAACGCAGCAGAGCTGGGGCTTGGTGTGGCAGCAGACGTACAAAGTCACACAGAGTAAGCAATCCGTTCTAAAACGAATAAGCAACTTTTATTGAAGGGAATAACATGCTGGAGAATGCAGGTAAGAGATAGACATAGATACACAGTCTGGTGTCGTGGTTGAGTGCGCGGACTCCAATCTGGGAGAGCCGGGTTTGATTCCCCACTCTTCCACTTGCACCTGGCTGGATGACCTTGGGCGAGCCGTAGTTCTGATAAGTAGAAAAGGAAACAAACAGCCGTGATATATAATGCCACAAAAGTCTCCAAAAACTAGACATTTCTTTTTCCAATATCCAGTTTACTGGATGCAATTCAAACGGATGGATTTTGAGGAGTCACTAGGAAATACTACCAGTGAGTTTGTTCAATGGATTGATCTTGTATATCAACGCTATTCACTTTGACAAAGTTGCACACGAAACGAGATGATCTGCCTGATCGGTTGGTGTTGATGGCGTTTGAATTGCATCCAGTAAACTGGATATTGGAAAAAGAAATTTCTAGTTTTTGGAAACTTTTGTGGCACAATATATCACGGTTGTTTGTTTCCTTTTCTACTTCCTTCCCATGATCTCTCTCCTTGGTTTGCATAGTTCTGATAAGAGCTGTTCTTGAAAAAAGAGCAGTTTCTGTCAGAGCTCTCTCAGCCCCACTGACCCCAAAGGGTGTCTGTTGTGGGGAGGGGAAGCGAAAGGAGTTTGTAAGCCGCTCTGAGACTCCGGGTAGTGAAGGGCGGGGTATAAATCCAGTCTCTTCTTCTTCTTCTAAATGGGTTGGAACACTTTCCCATTGAAGAAAGGCTAAAGCGCTTGGGGCTCTTTAGCTTGGAGAAACAATGGCTGAGGGGTGACATGATCGAACTTTATAAGATTATGAGTCGGATAGAGCAGGTAGAGAAAGAGGTACTTTTCTCCCTTTCTCACAATGCAAGAACTCGTGGGCACTCCATGAAATTGCTGAGCGGTCGGGTTGGAATGGATAGAAGGAAGTCCTTCTTCACCCAAAGAGTGATTAACACATGGAATTCACTGCCACAGGAGGTGGTGGCGGCTACAAGCATGGACAGCTTCGAGAGGGAATTAGATAAGCATATGGAGCAGAGGTCCATCAGTGGCTATTAGTCACGAAGTCTAGATAGGAACTCTCAGTCTGGGGCAGGTGATGCTCTGTATCCTTGGTGCTTGGGGGGGGGTTAACAGTGGGAGGGCTCCTAATGTCCCGGCCCCACTGCTGGACCTCCTGATGGCCCCTGGTATTTTTGGCCACTGTGTGACAGAGTGTTGGACTGGATGGGCCATTGGCCTGATGCAACATTGGCTTCTCTCATGTTCTTATTACCAACTCTAACTAAGTAGATGGTGTATAACTGATGTAAACACTGTATAATGACTACTCAGTTCTGTAACATTGTTAGTTATGGTTGGGAACAGCTTTGTTTGTATCTTGACCTTCCTATTGGATATGTTGATTTGTACACAAAATGTTAATAAAATTTATTAAAAAAAAAAATAGATGGTGTTGGATGTTGGGTGCATGTCCAGCCTCCATGGTGCAAGATGCAGAGATCATGCGCCTTCTCTCTGTGTGTGCGAGAGAGAAGGGTGAGAGAGCGGAAACAGGAAATTGCCCCTAAGAGTTGTTTTCTTCTTCAAAAGAAAGGATCAGATAGCAGGAAGGAAAGGATGCTCAGTGTGTCCTGACCAATGCTCCCTCTAAGCTGTGGAGTCTTGTGATCAAAAATTCTGCTTTGTGAGCTCCTGGCATCAAAGCTGTGAGCCAGCGATTTGGCTGCCACATAAATTAGTTTGCTCCAGAGCCACCCTTCCTGAGCTAGGACAAAAAAGTGTAAGCTGGACGCTAAAAACCTGTGAGCTAGCTCACACCAACTCGGCTTAGAGGGAACACTGGTCGTGAACTCTCTTTCTAAACTCTTTGGTGCCCTCTCTCAAGTCTGAGACAGGAGACAGCACCAAGTCCTCCATTTCTAACACCCGGAAGACTGCCTTGAACCATAAGGACAGGCAGGATAAGTTTTATTAAATCAAGCAATAAAAAGTTTTTAGTCACGCTAGCCATCCGTTGAACTTTATTTCAGGGGCTTGAAAGTTCGGGGGAAAGGGTACTGTTATTGTCCATTTTGCTGCTGTGAGTGAAAATGGCCTTTTCCCAAAATATTCCCAGGCGTGGTCTGCCCATCTATAGAAACGCCTGCCTTGTTATCAACACTCTCTCTAAGCTGTGTAGTCTTGTGAGCCAAAAGCCTACTTTGTGAGCTCCTGGCCTTAAAGTTGTGAGCGAGCGATTTGGCTCCTGCATAAATTCGTTTGCTCTGGAGCCCTCCTTCCTGTGCTAAGACAAAAACGTGTGTGAGCCGGAGGCTAAAAAACCTGCGAGCCAGCTCACACTAACTCGGCTTAGAGGGAACACTGCTTGCCATATGGTTATTCCTCTTTTATGGTTTATTTAGAACGCGAAAGGTGTCCAGGATGTGCTCCTCCACCTGCCGTCCCGTCAGTTTGACCGAGGAGGCGGTGCCGGAGACGGTGCTGTGAACTATTTGGTTTATAAAAGCCTTCGAGTAGAAGGGCAGATTTTGGGAAAGTTTGGCAAAAAGAGGAAATAACTTCTTTACCCAGTGAGCGATTAAGAATTCACTGCTAGAGGATGTCGAGGTGTCCCCAGGCATAGATGGCTTTAAAAAAGGATTAGGCTGATTCACAGGGGAGAAATCCACCAGTGGCTACTACCAGTGTTCCTTCTAAGCTGAGTTACTGTGAGCTGGCTCACAGTTTTTTAGCCTCCAGCTCGTTGATTTTTGTCTTAGCTCAGGCAGGATGGGGCTCCAGAGCAAACTAATTTATGCAGTAGCCAAATAGTTTGCTCACAACTTTAATGCCAGTAGCTCACAAAGTAGAATTTTTGCTCCTAAGGCTCCACAGCTTAGAGGGAACATTGGCTACTACCCACAGTGACTAAAGGGAACCTCCACATTCAGAGGCACTAAGCCTCTGAATCCCAGAGCAAGGAGGCAACATCAGGGGAAGGCCTCTGATGTATAAAGAATGGTTCACCCCACTGCGTGTTAAAAGGGTCACGGGTTCGAGGCTTCACCTGGACCTTCTTTTCCTTCCCAAGGCAATTCGCATCTTGGTCCAAGAGCGCCTGACGCAGGACGCCGTCGCCAAGGCGAGTCAGTCGAAAGAGGTAAGTCGCTGGGCTGCCTGTGGATTGTTCGCCGGAAACTGGGCCTTTGCCCCGGGGCCTTCTTAAATATGCTTCAGATGTTTGAATGAAGTGATTGTGAACGGGACTCTCTCTGCATGAAGAACACTGGGGAACCGTTGTTTCTTCTTTTTCAAATGGGGGTATTGGAGAAAGGATCATATTTCAGAAGTAACGGCGACGCCAGTCAGTTGCTTGAATGAAAAGCCGCTTCCCCCCCAGAGCGGGAGCCTAACAGAGGTTCTTTTAGTATCGTGCGTTTGGGGAAAATGTCTGAACTGCTCCGCTGTACGCAAGAGTTTCTCTGTAAGGCATCTCTGGCTGTCGGCCCTCCACAGCTCAGCTTCACTCAAACCACAGACCGTCTTTGAAACTGTCCAAAAAAACCCCCAGTCCTGTAACGAAATGCAAGAACTGCCTAAGTTAAGGTGCCCTTGAGAATAATCTGTTTGGTGTCGTGGTTAGGAAAGCAGACTCTAATCTGTGAGAATCGGGTCCGACTCCCCACTCCTCCACATGCAGCTGGGCAAGATGTAGTTCTGTCAGAGCTGTCCTTGAAAAAGAGCAGTTCCTGTCAGAGCTCTCTCAGCCCCACCTGCCTCACAGGGTGTCTGTTGTGGGGAGGATAAGGGAAAGGAGTTTGTAAGCTCCTCTGAGACTCCTTTGGGTAGTGAAGGGTGGGGTATAAATCCAATCTCTTCTTCTTCTTTTACCTCACGATGTTTGTTGTGGGGAGGGGAAGGGAAAGGAGCTTGTAAGCCGCTCTGAGACTCCTTTGGGTAGTAAAGGGCGGGGTATAAATCCAATCTCCTCTTTTTCTTCTAATCTGGAGAACCAGGTTTGATTCCCCACTCCTCCACGTGCAGCCATCTGGGTGGCCTTGGGTCAGTCCCAAGTTCTCTCAGAGCTGTTCTCTCAAGGGTAGTCCTCAAAAGAGCTCTCTCAGCCCCACCTGCCTCACAGGCAGTGTTCCCTCTAAGCTGAGTTAGTGTGAGCCAGCTCACAGTTTTTGAGCCTCCAGCTGACACATATTTGTCTCCGCTCAGGAAGGAGGGCTCCAGAGCAAACTAATTTATGCAACAGCCGAATTGCTCGCTCACAACTTTAATGCTAGTAGCTCACAAAGTAGAATTTTTGCTCACAAGACTCCACAGCTTAGAGGGAACATTGCTCACAGGGTGTCTGTTGTGGGGAGGGGAAGGGAAAGGAGATTGTAAACCACTCTGAGACTCCCAAGTGCAGAGCAGGGCGTAAATCCAGTCTCCCCCATTTGCAGAGCAGAAACTTGTCTACAGCATATTTTACATAGCTGTGTTTTATCTCTCTCTTCCCATGAAAGCTCATAGTCATAGAATAGATTTAAAATCAAGTGAAGGCTTAATTCAAGCGGGATGCTAACTGAGTCAAAAGCCCAGGGGCTGCATGGTGCCTCATTGAAGCTGGGTCGTTACCCACGCCAAGCAGCCATGTGGCATGATTTGCATGGGCAGCAGCCCAGTTGGAAGAAGAAGAAGAGATTGGATTTGTACCCCACCCATCACTACCCAAAGGAGTCTCAGAGCGGCTGACAAACTCCTTTCCCTCCCCCTCCCCACAACAGACACCCTGTGAGGTAAAAGAAGAAGAAGAGATTGGATTCATACCCCGCCCTTCACTACCCAGAGGAGTCTCAGAGCGGCTGACAAACTCCTTTCCCTTCCCCTCCCCACAACAGACACCCTGTGAGGTAGAAGAAGAAGAAGAGATGGGATTTATACCCCGCCTTTCACTACCCAAAGGAGTCTCAGAGTGGCTTACAAACTCCTTTCCCTCCCCACAACAGACGCCCTGTGAGGTAGAAGAAGAGGAGATTGGATTTGTACCCTGCCCTTCACTACCCAAAGGAGTCTCAGAGCGGCTTACAAACTCCTTTCCCTTCCCCTCCCCACAACAGGCACCCTGTGAGGTAGGCGGGGCTGAGGGAGCTCTCTCAAGAACTGCCCTTGAGAGAACAGCTCTGAGAGAACATGTGACTGACCCAAGGCCACCCCAGCAGCTGCACGTGGAGGAGTGGGGAATCAAACCCGGTTCTCCCAGATTAGAGTCTGCATTCCTAACCACGACACCAAACAGATTATTCCCAAGGACACCTTAATTTAGGCAGTTCCTGCGTTAAGTTACAGGACTGGGCGTTTCGTTGGACAGTTTCAAAGACGGTCTGTGGTTCTAGCGAAGCCGAGCTGTGGAGGGCCAACAGCCAGGGATGCCTTACAGAGATGTGTACAGTGGAGCAGTTCAGAAATTTTCCCCAAACACCTGGTTGCCCAAGGTCATCCAGCAGGTGCATTTGGAGGAGTGGGGAATCAAACCCAGTCCTCCCAGATTATAGCGCCCACGCACTTAACCCACGACACAACAAACTGGCGGCTGTTCCAGTGTCAAGTCCCACAGGACTGTGCTTTTGCCCAGGCCAGCATCTCTTTCTAGCCAGGACTGAGCTTGAATTTGGAGGGCGGGGGGGAGAGCTTTCATGGGCGAAGCTAACAACGCGCTCAGCTTTCTCAGTTCTCAGGTGGGACTCTGCTTACGACATGCCCCCTTGGGCAATGAGTGTTCCTTCTGTTAATCGGCTCATGATGTCCCCCTGACCCGTGTCTTAAAAGCACCTGTCCTCAAGTTTCAGGAACATGGATGTTAACAGAGAGGGGTTATACCTTGGTGACCAGAATGCACACTTTGCATGGAGGTGCAGTTCCAGTGGAAGGCCTTGCAAGCCTTAAAAGGGGATTCGACAGATTCGGGGAGGGAGAGGTCTATCAGTGGCTAGTAGCCCAGGGGTCTAAAGGGAACCTCCATGTTCAGAGGCAGTCAGCCTCTGAATCCCAGAGCCAGGAGGCAACATCAGGGGAAGTGCTCAGCCTCTCTGCCCTGCTGTTGGCCCTCCAGAGGAACTGGTTGGCCCCTGTCTGAGGCAGGATGCTGGACTAGAGGGACCCCTGGTCTGATCCAACAGGGCACTTCTTACATTCTTATCAAGGCCTCAGCCTCTCTGCCATGTTGTTGGCCCTCCAGAGGAACTGGCTGGCCCCTGTGTGAGACAGGATGCTGGACTAGATGGACCTTCACTGGCCTGATCCAGCAGGGCTCTTCTGATGTTCTTATGAAGGCCTCGGCCTCTGTGCCCTGTTGTTGGCTTTCCAGAGGAACTGGCTGGCCCCTGTGCGGGACAGGATGCTGGACTAGATGGACCCCTGGTCTGATCCAACAGGGCACTTCTTACATTCTTATGAAGGCCTCGGCCTCTCTACCCTGTTGTTGGGCCTGCAGAGGAACTGGTTGGCCACTGTGTGGGACAGGATGCTGGTCTGATCCAGCAGGGCTCTTCTGATGTTCTTAGGAAGGCCTTGGCCTCTATGCCCTGTTGTTGGGCCTGCAGAGGAACTGGTTGGCCACTGGGTGAGTCAGGATACTGGACTAGAGGAACCCCTGGTCTGATCCAGCAGGGTTCATTTTACATTCGTAGGCTGTTGTGGGAGAATAGGCCTCTGGCCTGCAGGCCCCGTTCCACTCCTCCCTCCAAGGTTTCCCCAACACCTGGAAAGGCTGTTTTCTCTCTCTGCGGTAAGCACTGCCGCCGCCACCTGACCTTTGTAGGCACTGCCCACTGGAGGGTCAGGGCTCCCAGGTTCCCTTCCAAATCCTGAGGCCTGGCCTCTCTGTCTCCCACTGCCCAGCGCCAGTTCGCCATGGGGACCGTTCGCTGCCTTGTGCGCCCTTGGAGGAATAGTCGCCTGCCTTCCCCCTGGCGTCCCTTTTACAATAGCATGTCTGAGATGGTGGAGGTCGGTGTGGCACAGAGAGCCACTCCCAGCATCCAAAGTTATAAAAGTATTTATTAAAGAAAAACATGTTCACAAGCGTACTTTTAACACAGCACCCGACTTGAGCAAGGCGTCTCAAAAGAAATGAGTAAAATGCAATTCCTCTGTCCCTCTCTCTGTACATCTCCTATCAGATATTAAAATATAGGACAGGCTCCTTAGCTTAGGAAGTTACAGATCTCTACAGAGTGACCTTTCCCTTGAAACTTTCTCCAGCTCTCCAGGCCAGCACATGGTTAATGGCCGCCTCCTCCAGATCTCAGTTAAGAGTTCTGTCAGCTCTGATGGACTCAGCACACAAAAGAGCTTCCTTCCTTGCTCCCCTGAGTTTTATCACCTCTCTTTTCTCCACCCACTGACCAGGTCAGGCCAGGACAGAGAAGCTTTTCCCTGAGATTCTCTTCCTGGCATCTCCCTAGTATTTAATTCCTCCAAATCTCTGTTCCCTGCTTGGGGGGGGGGGGGCGCTGGCCCATCCAATTGCTTCTGTGGCGAATATATAAACTGGGAGTGCCCAGAAGTAGCATTTAACGTTGAGATGTGTTTCTGCTGGAATAACGTGGGCTCGATCTGGACAGTGTTATTTATTTAATATTAATTCAAGATGCAACAAGGGCATTAACAGTTGTCTCACAATAACGTTTTCCTTCTTTCTCTTCCACCTTTTTTAAGGGTTTGCCTGTCGCCTTGGACAAGCACATTCTTGGCTTTGACACAGGAGGTAAGACGGTCTTTTAAAGCTTCTGCCTCCAGGGCCGTTTCCTTCCACTGTAAATGATCCTTTGTTCTCGTCTGTCACGCACAGTCCCCGCATCTTTCCTTCCAAGGTTGCCTTTCTCTTATGGCAGTACTGGGGTTTGACTCCTGAAATTGCACAGTGCCTTCTACTTGGTGAAAAATCCCCTATTTGAATTGTCCCTGTTTTTTTAACAATGTGGTGAACCCCCTTTTATTTCTCCTTGAATATGAAGAGGCGCACTTTCCCCATGGTGCACTCCAGAACGAATGTGCATAGTTGCGGCAGCAAAGCAAAAAACCCCGTAAGATCATTTCAGGACAGCTGTGTCGGTCTGCAGTAAAAAGCTAGACAGGAGGCCAAGAGCGCCCCGGAAGTAGCACCTGAAAAGTCTGGTTGGTGTCTCAGGCGCTGCTGGATTTGGGCCTACCCTGTTTCTCTGAAAGTAAGACATCCCCCGAAAATAAGACCTACTTGCAGTTTTGCCTCTCGCTGAAATATAAGGCATCCCCCCGAAAATAAGACTTCCCCGATAATAAGGCCTCCCCCGAACATAAGGCCTCCCCGATAATAAGGCCCCCGAAGCTACCGTAATTCTGGACTCTGGGCCGTAGCGGCGGGCGCCGCCACGCAGCTCACTCTTGGCCGCAGCACAGCCGGAGCAGACAGGGAGTGCGAGGTCTCTTTTAATCAGACAGTCCGCGCCGCCGCCAGGACAAGCTGCCGCCTGCTGCTCGCTCTGCCCTGACGGGGTGTACCGTATTCTTCTTCATGGAAAAATAAGACATCCCCCGAAAATAAGACCTAGTGCATCTTTGGGAGCAAAAATTAATATAAGACACTGTGCTCCCCCCCCCCCCCCCGTAATGTTTTTGTTTCCTTGAAGGCTGTCGATTCCCTGCCCTCATAATGGGAGTTCTTCAGAGTTGGCGTAGGATCGTTTCCTTCCACTCCACACAAACCAGGGAGGAGACAGCTACTTGCACCACATATAAAAGACTCCGCACTTAGCCAAGCAGAATGGGAGGGTGCAGGCAGATGGCTTCAAGCTTTCCTTTTGTACTTGCAGAAGTAAAAGTCTGGTGCCTCCCCATTCCCCTGGGAGCTAGGTGTTTCAGACACAGGGAAAGGCCTCTGAGAGATCGGCTGCAGAATTTATACAAGGTGGCGATGCAATTAGAAGAAGAGGAGGAGGAGGAGGAGGAGGAGGAGATTGGATTGATACCCCACCCTTCACTACCCAAAGGTGTCTCAGAGCGGCTTACAAACTCCTTTCCCTTCCCCTCCCCACAACAGACACCCTGTGAGGTAGAAGAAGAAGAAGAAGAGATTGGATTTATACCCGGCCCTTCACTACCGAAGGGAGTCTCAGAGCGGCTGACAATCTCCTTTCCCTTCCCCTCCCCACAACAGACACCCTGTGAGGTTGGTGGGGCTGAGAGAGCTCTGACAGAAAGTGCTCTTTTTCAAGGACAGCTCTTATCAGAACTACGGCTTGTCCGAGGTCATCCAGCCAAGTGCAAGCGGAGGAGTGGGGAACCAAACCCGTTTCTCCCAGATTAGAGTCCGCGCACTTAACCACACCATTTACTCAGGGATTATGTGCGTGTCTGGGCTCTCTCCTGTTGTGTGGAGCTTGCTTAATGGAAGATCTCAAGCTACAGGGATAGTGAAGGAAGTCCTTTTCTCCCTTTCTCACAATACAAGAACTCGTGGGCACTCCATGAAACTAAGGAGCAGTAGGCTCAGAACAGATAAAAGGAAGTCCTTCCTCACCCAAAGAGTCATTAACATGTCGAATTCACTGCCACAGGAGGGGGCGGTGGCGACAAGCATAGCTTCAAGAGGGGATTGGATCAACATATGGAGCAGGGGTCCATCAGTGGGTATTAGGCACAAGGTCTAGAGGGGACAGCGTTGGCTCTTCGGCTTGGAAACGGAGATGAGCCCCGCCCCCTAGAGTCAGATTCAACTAGCTTTCGAGCAAGGGAAACCTTTACCTTTACTGTAGGTGGGTCACTGTGTCTGGGGCAGTGATGCTCTGTGTCCTTGGTGCTTGAGGGGGGGCTGATAGTGGGGAGGGCTTCTGAAGTCCTCTTGATGGCCCCTGGGTTTTGGCCACCGTGTGATCCAACATGGCTTCTCTTACGTTCTTCTGTCTGGGGTGGTAATGCTCTGTCTTCTTGGGGCTGGGACTCAAACTTTGTTCTGTATGGAGCAGGGGTTCCTGAGTGGCTCTTAGCCACAAGGTCTCGATGGAAGGTGCCACTGGACTCTGCATTCGTTCTAAGTAAACCAGGACCGGAGTTACATTCTTGTGTCCTGTGAGTTTGTCGCCTACGGACCTTGTTGGTGCCAGGCATAGGACTCGGGTACCATACTTCTTGCAGCCAGTTTGGTGTCGTGGTTAAGTGTGTGGACCCTAATCTGGGAGAACTGGGTTTGATGCTCCACTTGCGCCTGGCTGGATGACCTTGGGCAAGCCATAGTCCTGTCAGAGCTGTTCTTGAAAAAGAGCCGTTTCTGTCAGAGCTCTCTCAGCCCCACCCACCTCACAGGGTGTCTGCTCTGGGGAGGGGAAGGGAAAAGGAGATTGTAAGCCACTCTGAGACACCTTTGGGGTAGTGAAGGGCGGCGTATAAATCCAATCTCTTCTTCTTCTTATCTGGGAGAACCAGGTTTGATTCCCCACTCCTCCACCTGCACCTGCTGTTCTCTTAAGAGCAGTTCTTGAGAGAGCTCTTTCAGCCCCACCCACCTCACAGGGTGTCTGTTGTGAGGAGGGGAAGGGAAAAGGGGTTCGTAAGGCGCTCTGAGACTCCGAGTGAAGGGCGGGGTATAAATTGAATCCTCTTCTATCTTCTGATTCTATGGACAGGACTTGAAGGGACCTTATTGCGCTCTTCTCCGAGGGAATAAAAAGCTGCAGATTTCCCCCAGTTGCCCTCCAGTAAAGATCCCGTCCCCTCTGAGCATCGCTTCCCCATCCCCTCCTTCCTTTTGCGGCCTGGGCCCAGGTTTGTTTAACTGCTCCCTAATAGATCTCCTAACCGCCTCGTACTTCCACCGAACCAAATTCTTAGGCCCGTCACGCAGAGGGAATTCTGGATTAAAATACGAGCCCTGGATGTCTCCCCCCCCCCCCTCTCTTTGGTCCCCTCCAGACGCCGTTCTCAACGAAGCCGCTCAGATCCTCCGGCTCCTGCACATAGAAGAGCTCCGCGAGCTGCAGACGAAGATCAACGAAGCCATCGTCGCCGTGCAGGCGATTATCGCCGATCCAAAAACTGACCACAGACTGGGCAAAGTGGGGAGATGAACCCCCAGAAGGCTTCCTGTTGTCATGTTCTCAGCCGTGTGGGTGGGAGGACCCCCCCTGAACCTAGCATGCAATTCGTAATGGATATGGCTCCCATGTTTGGAAACCAGAGGGGGGGAGGCTGCCCACAATTCCACTAAATACTGGTTTTCGTTACATCAATAAATCTTGGGTTTAAAGAGAGAGAGACACTGTTATCCTTTTAGCCGGAGGCTGCCGATTCTCCATTTGAGATTAATGTGCGCAGGCTTTTAAAAAAATGTATAATTTTTGTGTGTGTGCGGTTAGCCGGCGGTCCTCTGGAGTACGGTTTGTTCGATGCAATACCCCCCACCCCAGTAAAAAGGTCGTGGGGTGGGGTGGGGACATTGCTGTGAAAGAGAAGGTTAAATAACGGCCAACAAAAATTTAAAACCAAAAATAAAATAAAAGTTTATTTGATTTTTGGAGTATCCTCGAAAACATGAGCCCATTACACTCAGGTATCTTTGCAAACATACAGCCGGTTCGGACGTGACCCATGAGCCCCTCCCGTTCTAGCATATAAATACTAAGAAAACAGGCCAGAGGCAGAAGCACCAAAAAAAGAGGATAACCGCAGTGAGCTTTCCAATTAACACTCGACAGCTATGCCCAGTTCGTACAAAGTTCCCCCCCCCCTGAAGGCCCCCCTCCCCAGGTGGCGCTAAAATCTCCCCCCCACACACACACACACTTTAAAATAAGTGTCTCTTTTTGTGTTTTCCACTAAAATAAACCATGGAGTAAAGATACGTCTATATGGTCTCTTTTTGTACAAAGTAGCTCAGCGAGAGAGAATTAATCTGCTCCGTCACCCCCTAGCACCATTACTCCTCTGCAATACATAAAAAAGGTTTTTTTGGTTTTGTAAAAAAAAGGAAAAAAATACAGTAGTAAAGATCTTGAGGTATAACTTAAAAAATAATGGGATAATTTTTTTGCTCTAAGTTAAACCGTGCAGTCCCCTTCCGTTACGCGTCACGGGCGCTCCTGCAGCGGAGGGGAGGGATCTTTTACATTATGTACAAGGTCAGCAGGAAGCGCGATTCTCCTTCCGCCGGTCGCAAGGGGGACGTCTCCCCTCCGTGCCCCGGTAGCTTATTTCCTTCCTGCAACAAGAGAGAAACTGGTATCAGCATCGCCATCCCGTGAAGCCGGTGGGCAGTAGGTTCAGGACAGACAAAAGGAAATACTGCTTTACGCAGCCAGGGATTAAAATATGGTATTTGCTGCCAGAGGTCGTGATGGCCTCAGGAATAAACAGCTTTCAATGGGGATTAGACAAATTCATGGATAGGTCTGTCAATGGCTGCTAGCTATGGTGTCTTCATGGAACCTCCACATTCAGAGGCACTAATCCTCTGAATCTCAGAGCCAGGAGGCAACATCAGGGGAAGGTCTCAGCCTCTGTGCCCTGCAGTTAGCCCTCCAGAGGAACTGGCTGGCTGCTGTGTGAGACAGGATGCTGGACTAGATGGACCGCTGGTCTGCTCCAGCAGGGCTCTTCCTATGTTCTTATAAAGGCCGCAGCCTCTCTGCCCTGTTGTTGGGCCTGCAGAGGAACTGGTTGGCCACTGTGTGAGACAGGATGCTGGACTAGATGGACCTTCACTGGCCTGATCCAGCAGGGCTCTTCCTATGTTCTTATGAAGGCCTCGGCCTCTCTGCCCTGTTGTTGGCCCTCCAGAGGAACTGGTCGGCCACTGTGTGAGACAGGAGGCTGGACTAGATGGACCTTCACTGGCCTGATCCAGCAGGGCTCTTCTGATATTCTTATGAAGGCCTCGGCCTCTGTGCCGTGTTGTGGGCCCTCCAGAGGAACTGGTTGGGGCCACTGTGTGAGACAGGATGCTGGACTAGATGGACCCTCACTGGTGTGATCCAGCAGGGCTCTTCTGTTCTCATGAAGGCCTCGGCGTCTCTGCTACCACTCCTGTTCAGTGCCCAGTATTGCCTTGGGAAGGGCATGCGAGTCCGGAAGATGTTGGCAAATGAGGGGCAGATGCGTCATGGTGGGCAGTGGGGAGGGGCACGCAGGTGGGAAGGGTGCAAGTGGGAGGCGGCGGCAGATGGAGAAAGGGGGGCAAAGCCAGGGCACGCTCTAACCACCACCCACCTAACCTGTAACAGGCCCTGGTCTCAACAGCAATGGCAGGCAAAAAAGAAGATGGTAACTACGGTAAAGGCGACACTAGGGGGTGGTGCTCATCTCTGTTTCCAAGCTGAAGAGCCGGCGCTGTCCGAAGACATTTCCGTGGTCGTGGCCAGCGTGGCGCACGGAATGCTGTTCGCTTCCCACCGAAGTGGTCCTTATTTACTTGCAATGTCTTGCTTTCGAACAGCTAGGCTGGCAGGAGCTGGGACCAGAGACGGGAGCTCACTCCGTCATGTGGCACTCGGGACTCAAACTCCTGAACTACCAACCTTCCAGTCTGCCGCTCAGCGTCTTCACCACTTGAGCCACTGCAGGCCCTTAAAAAGATGATACCCACCCCACCCCCAGATCTGAAAGCGGAATACATAACATCTGGGACAGAGGACAGAGGGCCTACTCCAGCCGCCCGGTCTTGTCACCCCAGAGAGCTTCCGTAGTTTGTTTGACTAGGTGCCTGGGCAATACCCAAAGAAGAAATAGCAAAGACCAACAGAAAACAACTGTGAGCGGAATTACCCACAAAAATATATACAAAAGGAGACTTCAACAAAGTAATCAAGAATGAATCTATACATATAACCCATCATCGGAAAATACGGAAGTCCACAGGATCCACGAAAGGAAAATACGAAGTCCAGAGTAGATATCCAACACTTTTCCTAGGTCGTATTCAGTGTTTCAGACTTCTAGTCCTCAGGAACAAAGAACAACTTTAGGAAGTCTCATTCCATTTCCTTCTAGGAAATGCCTCCCGTGTTTGGTCCTGTTACATTAGAAGCAGCCTTGAGAGGTGCTCACTAAAGCTTAGGCGACCTTGCCCATAAAGAAATTGAACACTATTGTCTTATAAGGAGATGGAATGAGAAGTCTGAAACACTGAATACGACCTAGGAAAAGTGTTGGATATCTGCTCTGGACTTTGTATTTTCCTCTCATGGATACTGTGGGCTTCCGTATTTTCCTATGATGGATTATATGTATAGATTCATTCTTGACTGCATGTGCATTTCACTTTGTTGAAGTCTCCTTTTCTACATATATTTTGCGGGTAATTCAGCTCACAGTGCAGAAAAGGGCAACTCGAATGATAAAAGGGTTGGAACACTTTCCCTATGAGGAAAGGTTAAGGCGCTTGGGGCTCTTTAGCTTGGAGAAACGACGGCTGAGGGGTGACATGATTGAGGTTTATAAGCTTATGCATGGGAAAGAGCAGGTAGAGAAAGAGGTACTTTTCTCCCTTTCTCACAATACAAGAACTCGTGGGCACTCCATGAAATTGCTGAGCGGTCGGGTTAGAACGGATAAGAGGACGTACTTCTTCACCCAAAGAGTGATTAACACATGGAATTCACTGCCACAGGAAGTGGTGGCGGCTACAAGCATGGACGGCTTCAAAAGGGAATTAGATAAGCATATGGAGCAGAGGTCCATCAGTGGCTATTAGCCACAAGGTATAGCTAGGGGCTCTGGGGCAAGTGATGCTCTGTCTTCTTGGTGCTTGGGGGGGGGGGGTCAACAGTGGGAGGGCTTCTAGTGTCCTGGCCCCACTGCTGGACCTCCTGATGGCACTGGTATTTCTGGCCACTGTGTGACACAGAGTGTTGGCCTGGATGGGCCTTTGGCCTGATCCAACATTGGCAGCTCTTATGTTCTTATGTTCTTCCAGTTGTTTTCTGTTGGTCTCTGCAATACCCAGAGAAGCACAAGTGGCTTTGCATCATCCCCGAGACGAATCGGCAAAAGGGGTTGGGCGGTGGGAGTGTTCACGAAAGGTGCCTCCCACCTCCCTTCTTTTGGGTGACCCCCCGTTTTACCTCCAGGGCAGTACGGGTGGACTGCCGTTATCCCGTAGAGGTGCGTCCGCTGTTCCGGAAGGTATTCACCCGTAAAAGCACCGTTGTCTTTATTCACCGCTATGACGCCGTCCCTGTGCGGAAAAGACACGCAAAGCTGTTTTCTCCTGCCGTGAACCCAGTGGGCTCTGGGCGGCTAACAAGGGCAGGATAGGGACCGTGCCGTAATTAAAACATATAAAACATCATATAAACATTCACATTACAACAATGGGGCTCAGTCAATGACTGAACTCATGAGTCCAGGATGGAGACAGCACCGCTCCAGGTGATACTCCCATGGTGTTTATACCCAGTGGAGACGGCGTGTTAGATCTTCTTAAGGTGGTCCAGGTGTCACGGTGCGCGGAATGCTGGCTGGCACGTCAGTGCCCAAAGGGAGATAGAGTACCCACAGAAGACTGGAGTCCAGAGCTTAGGTGCAACCACAGTGAATTTATTCACACCCAGCCACCACCTATTTACAGTTCTGAGTGTCAGAGTGCTCCGCTGCAAATGATTCATGAGAAGGAAAAAAATCCACTGTACACTCTGTACATTTATACAACGTCTGGCCAATCAGCACACAGCTGATGCAATCCTCCTGCAATGCATTCAGTGCCAGGCTGGACTGCCTCAAACCAGTTATGGCCAGCCTCCTTGCAGTCACATGCTACCTCTAGCTGTCCCTTTACTCTGACACTAGATCGAACCCATCTAGGCCAGCCTTACCATTTGACACCAGGTTCTTCCTCGGGGCCTCGTCAGTAAATCCAATACGGAACCATGACGGTGATGGAATAGTGGGGGGGCGGCTCCTACTCAAGGGCCTGGCGGAAGAGCTCCGTCTTACAGGCGGAAGAGCTCCGTCTTGCAGGAACTGTAGAAGGTCCAGGATGTATAAGCATCTTGGAGGCCCTGACGCGGACAGCCCGGGCTAGCCTGGTCTCGTCACATATCAGAAGCTAAGGAGGATCAGCCCTGGTTCCTACTTGGATGGGAGACCGCCAAGGAACTCCGGGCCGCTACGCAGGGGCAGGTGATGGCAAACCACCTCTCTGTGTCTTCTGCCCTCATGGCCCTGGCTAGTCCAATTCTGGAAGCAATGCAGGGTCAGCTCGTGTTAGTGCTTGGAGGGGAGACCCCCCCCAAGGAAGTCCAGGGTTGCTACGCAGAGGCAGGCAACCGCCAACCACCCTCTGAACGTCTCCTGCTTTGCAAACCGGGAAATCTTGTTGCTCTCTAAGGGGGTACTGGACTCAGACCTAAGTGCTCTACTACAGACCGACACGGCTACTCTCCGAAATAATCTGTCGGAACGGTCATCCTTTGATCTCTTCCACCCAACTGGCAGGGCTCTCTAAACACTGGAAGATATCATTTTTCAAGGCAGGTACAGCAGAGTATTTCAGATGAACACATGAAGCTGCCTTACACTGGACAAGACCCATTAGAATCATACAGATGGAAGGGACCTCCGGGGTCATCTAGTCCACCCCCCTGCATAATGCATCGGCCCATCATACTCAGGGTTGTCTACTCAGACTGGCAGCCGCTCTCCAGGGTCTCAAGCGGAGGTCTTTCCCATTACCTCCTACCTGATCCTTTAAACTGGAGATGCCGGGTATTGAACCTGGGACCTTCTGCATGCCAAGCAGAGGCGTAGAGCTCTCCAGGGTCCCAAGCTGAGGTCTTTCACATCACCTCCTACTTGATCCTTTAAACTGGAGATTCCGGGGATTGAACCTGGGACCTTCTGCATGCCAAGCAGGTGCTCTGCCACTGAGCCACGGCCCCTCTTCAGAGCTCTCCAGTGTCTCAGGCGGAGGTCTTTCCCATCACCTCCTACCTGTTCCTTTAAACTGGAGATGCCGGGGATTGAACCTGGGACCTTCTGCATGCCAAGCAGAGGCGTAGAGCTCTCCAGGGTCCCAAGCGGAGGTCTTTCCCATCACCTCCTACCTGTTCCTTTAAACTGGAGATGCCGGGGATTGAACCTGGGACCTTTTGCATGCCAAGCAGGTGCTCTGCCACTGAGCCACGGCCCCTCTTCACAGCTCTCCAGGATCTCAGGCGGAGGTCTTTCCCATCACCTCCTACCTGATCCTTTAAACTGGAGATGCCGGGGATTGAACCTGGGACCTTCTGCATGCCAAGCAGAGTCTCTGCCACTGAGCCACACACACCGAGGAGTGCCCCCTAGGGTGCTCCCCCAAATGTTATCACTTCCCGCTTCAGGCTCTGCAATCCAGCTGAGAGCAGGAGCATCCACAATTAATGTGTGGCTTCGTTGATATTTCTGACATGTTTTGGACATTGAGTGGCAGGGAAAGGAGAGGAGGGGATTTCTGCAAAAACACTATGATGTATTAAGAGTTTTCCTCAGGCAAAATAAACACTGAAAACCCACAAATGTCAAGCAGGGGTCCCCATAGCCTCTTTGAACCTGCACACACCTTTGGAATTCTGACACAGGGACCGGTGGACATGACCACAAAATACCTGGCACAGGAGGTGGAACCAATCAAAAAATGACAGGGAGCAAGGTTATATATAACTTTAAACATAACTCTTCAGTAGGGATGGGCACGAACCAGCTCACGAACTAAAGTTCGTCACGAATTTTGGCTGGTCCGTGGTTCGCAAACTGAACGGCCGTGACCTTTCTCGAGTTTGGTACAGTTCATCGTGGTTGGTAAAGAGCAGAAAGCATGGGTTTAATGGCTCTGAGCCATTAAAACCCCTGCTTTCTGCTCTTCGGGAAAAACAGCCCAGATGTTTGGTTTAAACAGCTCGGAGTTATTTAAACCACGGCCTGCTGCTCCTCGCGAACAGCGACAGAGCAGAAAGCAGGGTTCACAACCCCATATGAACCAGTTCAGTTCGTGGTGCAGCCAGAAACCGCAAACCGAATCACAAAAATGCGGTTCATGCCCATCCCTACTCGTCAGCACTGCAAGCTGAAGCTCAGTTTAACAAGATGCCGTTTAATCTGCACGGCCAATCGGAGGCCCCGCTTTGCAAACAACCACCTAGCCCCTCCCACTTTCTAAAAGCACTTGGTGGATGCCAGGAAAGGTGTTGGCAAGCGCCACGGTGCCCACGTTGAGGACCCCTGACGTAGAGTCTCTTTTCCAAGGGCGTGAATATCAATGAGATAATTCACCTGAGTGTCGCACATCCGAACCGATCACAGTGTCCTCACACTGAATCGACATCCACTCACACCCTGCAGCCGCTCCAAGCTGGGCGGACATCTAAAAAAGACACACTTCGAAGGGAACCCACCTTCTCCAGTCCGTGTGGTAGAAGTGATCGGCGTAGCCAACGAGGCTGAAGGGGTAGTTGAGGTTACTCTGGATCGTGCGTCTTCCTGTTCCATCAGGCAGGGCGCACTCCAGCTTCTTGGTTCCTTTGCAAAGAAGAGACTTCGTCAGGGAACAGACCCCCCCTTCCCCCCGTTTGCCCCTTCCGAGGCGCGGTCGAGAATGCGACGAATTCATGAGCTGCCTGTCGGCAAACCGTCATTCAAATCCAACCCCGCCCCATGCCTGGCAAAACAGGCCTACCTCGCAGGGTTGTTTTAAAAGTTATAAGATTAGGAACCTGGAGAGCTATGAACACTGAAAATGCTACAGAAATGCTTAGCATGACTGTCCTAACAGGACTCTGCAGCTGGAGGCTTGGAGAGATCTGACCAAGAGAGAGATCTTGGGAGTCGTAGTAGAGAACTCACTGAAAATGTCGAGACAGTGTGTGACTGCAATAAAAAAAGCCAATGCTATGCTGGGGATTATTAGGAAGGGTATTGAAAACAGATCAGCCAATATCATAATGCCCCTATATAAATCAATGGTGAGACCTCATTTGGAATACTGTGTGCAGTTCTGGGCACCACACCTTAAAAAGGATATTATAGCTTTGGAAAAAGTGCAGAAAAGGGCAACGCAAATGATAAAAGGGTTGGAACACTTTCCCTATGAGGAAAGGTTAAAGCGCTTGGGGCTCTTTCGCTTGGAGAAACGACGACTGAGGGGAGACATGATCGAGGTTTATAAGATTATGCGTGGGATAGAGCAGGTAGAGAAAGAGGTACTTTTCTCCCTTTCTCACAATACAAGAATTCAAGTGGGCACTCCATGAAATTGCTGAGCGGTCGGGTTAGAACGGATAAAAGGAAGTCCTTCTTCACCCAAAGAGTGATGAACACATGGAATTCACCGCCACAGGAAGTGGTGGCGGCTACAAGCATGGACGGCTTCAAAAGGGAATTAGGTAAGCATATGGAGCAGAGGTCCATCAGTGGCTATTAGCCACAAGGTATAGATAGGGGCTCAGGGGCAAGTGATGCTCTGTCTTCTTGGTGCTGGAGTTGGGGGGGAAACAGTGGGAGGGCTTCTAGTGTCCTGGCCCCACTGCTGGACCTCCTGATGGCACCTGGTATTTCTGGCCACTGTGTGACACAGAGTGTTGGACTGGATGGGCCTTTGGCCTGATCCAACATTGGCGTCTCTTATGTTCTCATGTTCTTATGAGGCTGCATTTAAGAACACCAGAAGAGCCCTGCTGGATCAGACCAATGAGGGTCCATGTAGTCCAGCATCCTGTCTCACACAGAGGCCAACTAGTTCCTCTGGAGGGCCCACAACAGGGCAGAGAGGCCAAGGACTTAATTAGAACATCAGAAGAGCCCTGCTGGATCAGACCAGGGGTCCATCTAGCCTTGCATCCTGTCTCACACAGAGGCCAAAGAATTACAAGAACACCGTGTGAACTGGCTGCTGAGTCAAATAGTGAGCATGACTCCTTAAAATTTCTAAATCAGCTGTGAAAATATCTTTCCAGCTAAGTAGTCCGTTTGAAACCTCTGCTCTGTGTAACTATTTACAGACACTGCTCAAATTCGAGGGTAATGTATCAGAGTGAACAATATCCAAAAAAAATAAGCACCACAAATATTCGACAATTATAGAGCAAGAAGAAGAAATATCCGACAATTATCGAGCAAGACTACGGGCAGCCGGTTAACAATCCCATTTCAAAAATAATCCTCATCAGGTCTGGAAGAAGTAAAAAAAATCCATAAGCACCCTTGGTGAATTGAGCTGCAAAATTGCAGAAAAGGTCAAGGCCCCTACAATAAATTACATTAGAAGCCAATATACATCCAGTTACTTCATAGCGTTGAAAACTGACATGAAATTGGGACAGGCTTTTGCCAACTAGCAGGTGACTGGCGACGACATAATTTCACAAGGATGATGTTTTCAACGCTACTGATTGGCTGATCTAAGCAGCTATTTTCTCCAGGGGAACCGATCTCTGCCGTGTGGAGACTGCAGTTGTAATTCCAGAAGAATTTAGCTTAGAAAAACGACAACTGAGGGGTGACATGATCGAGGTTTATAAAATTATGCCTGGGATAGAGAAGGCAGAGAAAGAAGTCCTTTTCTCCCATTCTCACAAGACAAGAACTCGTGGGCGCACCCCATGAAATTGTTGAGCAGTCGGGTTAGAGCAGATAGAAAGAAGTCCTTCTTCGCCCAAAGAGTCATGAATATGTGAAATTCACTGCCAGAGGAAGTGGTGGCAGCTACAAGCACAGACAACTTCAAGAGGGGATTGGAGAAACATACAGAGCAGAGGTCCATCAGTGGCTATTAGCCACAAGGTATAAAGGGAATACTCTGTCTGGGGCAGTGATCCTCTGTGTTCTTGGGTGCTTGGGGGGCACAGTGGGAGGGGCTTCTGGAGTCCTGGCCCCGCTGGTGGACCTCCTGATGGCACCTGGTATTTTGGGCCACTGTGTGACACGAAGTGTTGGACTGGGATGGGCCATTGGCCTCATCCAACATGGCTTCTCTTATGTTGGGATTGGGAAAAACCATGGGGCAGAGGTCCCTGAGTGGCTATTAGCCACAAGGTATAGATGGACCTGCGAGAGTTGGACTATAAGGAAGGCCGAGCGCCGAAGAATAGATTCTTTTGAACTATGGTGCTGGAGAAGACTCTTGAGAGTCCCTTGGACTGCAAGAAGATCAAATCAGTCAATCCTCAAAGAAATCAACCCTGACTGTTCCCTGGAAGGCCAGATAATGAAACTGAAGCTCAAATACTCTGGCCACCCAATGAGAAGGGAGCATTCACTGGAGAAGAAGACCCTGATGCTGGGAAAGACTGAAGGTCAAAGAAGATGGGGACGGCAAAGGATGAGATGGCTAGACAGTGTCATAGATGCAACGAACATGAAATTGAGCCATCTTCAGAGGACGGCGGAAGACAGAAAGGCCTGGTGTGATCTGGTCCATGGGGTCGCGAAGAGTCGGACTCGACTGTGCGACTGAACAACAACAACAACAAAAATAGATGGAACACTCTGTCTGGGGCAGTGATGTGCTGTCTTCTCGGTGCTCGGGGGGGCCACAGGGGGAGGGCTTCTGGAGTTCTGGCCCCGCTGGTGGGCCTCCTGAGGGCCCCTGGGTTTTGGCCACTGTGTGGCATGGAGTGTTGGACTGGATGGGGCCACTGGCCTGATCCAACATGGCTTCTCTGATGTTCTGATGTCGGTTGACAATCCTAGGCCAGCTCCTATCCCTCAGCCTAGCCCGCCTCACAGGGCTCTTGTGAGGGAGATGGGGGCGACCACGCAAGCCCTGCCTGAATTCTGCGGAGGAAGAGTAACATTAAAATGCAGGTTGATAAAGAAAGCCTCTGCAGCTATTCACACTGGCCAAGAAGAGATGAGGGTGTCTAGAATAGATCAAGAATTTTCTCAATTAAAAAAAAAAAACACACAAAAGGTTCTTAAAAGCATCTGTTCACGGTTAAGGTCTGCAGTCACCTGCGTCTTGGTTCTAAATAATAGATCGAAGGGAAGGCGTAGGGACCTGGTTGGTCTGTTAAAAGCACAACCGCAGGTGATGAAGAAGAAGAAGAAGAAGAGATTGGATTTATACCCCACCCTTCACTTGGAGTCTCAGAGCGGCTTACAAACTCCTCTCCCTTCCCCTCCCCACAACAGACACCCTGTGAGGCAGGTGGGGCTGAGAGACCTCTGACAGAAACTGCTCTTTTTCAAGGACAGCTCTGACAGAACTCTGGCTTGCCCAAGGTCATCCGGCCAGGTGCAAGTGGAGGAGTGGGGAATCAAACCCGGTTCTCCCAGTCCACACACTTAACATTCCTTTTCGCCCAGTTTCCCAGTTACCTGCATCCGCCCAACAAATCCGTTTGGAAAAGGGGTCGAAGGTCAAGCCGTTGGGCAGCCCGATGTCTTTGTTGACCAGAATCCGCCTGTGCTCTCCTGTCACGGTGGACGTCTCGATCTTTGGGGCTTCGCGGTTCCAGTCCGTCCAGTAAAGATTGCTGCGGGGCATCCGACCGGCATAAGGAGGGAAGAGCAAAAGAGC
>NW_015160854.1:585311-603862 GCF_001447785.1 Gekko japonicus | reverse complement strand
CAAACAGGATGAGACCCGAGGGGGGGAAGAAGAAGAGAAGGAGGAGGAGGAGACTGGATTTACACCCCGCCCTTCACTACCCGAAGGAGTCTCGGAGCGGCTTACAAACTCCTTTCCCTTCCCCTCCCCACAACAGACACCCTGTGAGGTAGAAGAAGAAGAGATTGGATTTATACCCCGCCCTTCACTACCCGAAGGAGTCTCGGAGCGGCTTACAAACTCCTTTCCCTTCCCCTCCCCACAACAGACACCCTGTGAGGTAGAAGAAGAAGAGATTGGATTTACACCCCTCCCTTCACTACCCAAAGGAGTCTCAGAGCGGCTTACAAACTCCTTTCCCCCTCCCCTCCCCACAACAGACACCCTGTGAGGTAAAAGAAGAGAGGAGATTGGATTTACACCCCTCCCTTCACTACCCAAAGGAGTCTCAGAGCGGCTTACAAACTCCTTTCCCTTCCCCTCCTCACAACAGACACCCTGTGAGGTAAAAGAAGAAGAGGAAGAGATTGGATTTATACCCTGCCCTTCACTACCCAAAGGAGTCTCAGAGCAGCTTACAAACTCCTTTCCCTTCCCCTCCCCACAACAGACACCCTGTGAGGTAAAAGAGGAAGAAGAAGAGATTGGATTTGTATCCCGCCCTTCACTACCCAAAGGAGTCTCAGAGCGGCTTACAAACTCCTTTCCCTTCCCCTCCGCACAACAGACACCCTGTGAGGTGGGTGGGGCTGAGAGAGCTCTTTCAAGGACTGCTCCTGAGAGAACAGCTCTGAGAGAACTTGTGACTGACCCATGGTCACCCAGCCAGCTGCATGTGGAGGCGGAGTGGGGAATCAAACCCGGTTCTCCCAGATTAGAGACCGTTCTCCTAACCACTACACCAAACTGGCTCTCATTCTGACTGCAAGAAATAAGGGTGTGCCGCAAGAAAAAAAATCATCCAATCAGAAAACCCCGCTGCTTCTATGAGGCTCCTGTAGGTTTCGGATCATCCGGTGGAGCCCCACTCGGGGTGCCTCCCTTAGCTGAACCAAAGCCTTATCGGGGGTGGCACCCTGCCTTTGGAAAGTCCTGCGGAGACCCACCCCACTGACTTCCTTGTGGCCTTTGGGGATCACATTTTTAAAGTTTCTGAGGGAGCGTGTCAGTGTGTTTGGTCCCCCCCGGCTGCTTACCCACGGATCGGGTCCACCGTGATGGCGCGAGGGTTGACGAGGTCGGTGGCGAAGAGAACGCGGCGCTCCGAGCCGTCCAGTCTGGCGCTCTCGATTTTGTCCAGGCCACTGTCCGTCCAAAACATGGTTTGTCGGAGGTGGTCGATGGTGAGGCCTTCAGGACTGATCAGCCCTGGGGAGGACAACCAAAGCACGCGCATCGTTACCGAGCGTGACCGTGTTGGTCTGTGGTTGGACCAGAATCTATTTCACTGAATCTAACGTCTTCACCCAAAGTTGGAATTCCCTGCTGGTGGAAGTGGTGGCAGCTACAAGAACAGGCAGCTTCAAGAGCAGATTGGATGAACATCTGGAGCAGAGGTCCATCAGGGGCTATCAGCCACAAGGTATAGATAGGAACTCTCAGTCTGGGGCAAGGGATGCTCTGTCTTCTTGGTGCTTGGGGGGGCAACAGTGGAAGGGCTTCTGGAGTCCTGGCCCCACTGCTGGACCTCCTGATGGCACCTGGTATTTTTGGCCACTGTGTGACACAGAGTGCTGGACTGGATGGGCCATTGGCCTGATCCAGCATTGGTTTCTCTTATGTTCTTAACTATTCCAAAGCAAGAACAGTCATTGCAAGGAAGACAGAAGAAGAGAAGAAGAGATTGGATATATACCCCGCCCTTCACTACCCAAAGGAGTCTCAGAGTGGCTTACAAACTCATCTCCCTTCCCCTCCCCACAACAGACACCCTGTGAAGTAGGTGGGGCTGAGAGAGCTCTTTCAAGGACTGCTCCTGAGAGAACTGCTCTGACGGAACTGTGGCTTGCCCAAGGTCATCCAGCAGCTGCGAGTGGAGGAGTGGGGAATCAAACCCGGTTCTCCCAGATTAGAGTCTGCACACTTAACCACTACACCAAACTGGCTCTCAGAGAGCGGTGAATTTCTGCATGTCACTTTACATGCAGCTGGCTAGCAAAAATTCTCAAAACTCAAAAAAAGAAAGCCTGGAACAGATTCTCTGATCTGTCGTATGAAAGGTCCTGCCGGAATCTGTACACTAGCTTTGTTTAGAGTATGTTGTTTTATTTAAAAGTGCAGTTACTGAATGTAACTATTGAAATCCTACATGGAATACTATAGTAAGACATTCTGAAAAGTTAAGATCCTGTTCTTAAAATTTTACGATTGTATTAGTTGTATGCACTTTTTAAATAAAAAATTATTCAGAAAGAATGAAATGTCCTGCCAGATTAAACCAGTGGTCCATCTACTCTAGCACCCCATCTCACGCAACTGCCGACCAATTACGGAGTTTCAGCAAGAGGGCATAAAGGCCGAGCCATCCAAATCATTTATAAAGAAGTTGAACAACACATGTCTCAGGACAGATCCCTGAGGCACTCCACTTGTCACTCCTCTCCAAGAGGACGAGGAATCATTAGCAAGCACACTTTGGGTGTGATCTGTCATCCTGTTACAGATCCACCTGACAGTACTAGGATACAAACCACATTTTACCAACTTGTCAACAAGAATAGTATGTGAAATCTTATCAAAAGCCATACGCTGCTCTGAGACACCTTTGGGTAGTGAAGGGGGGGGGGATAAATCCAATCTCTTCTTCCAAACTGGCTACACCAAAATAAACATAGAGGCGGAAGCCTTCCCCTGATAAGAACACAAGACAGGCCCTGCAAGATCAGACCAGGGGTCCATCTAGTCCAGCATCCTGTCTCACACAGCAGCCAGTCAGTCCCCCTGGAGGGCCAACGACAAGGCACAGAGGCCGAGGCCTTCCCCTGATGTTGCCTCCTGGCTCTGGGATTCAGAGTGTTTTAGCGCCTCTGAATGGGGAGGTTCCCCTCAGCCACCATGGCTAGTTGTTAAGTTGGTTACTTAACAAAGAGTCAGAGAGTGATTTCAGCAAAAGATCAGCTTTATTCAGCAACTCGTAACTCAACTCCAAACAGATCAACATGAATAGCCAGAACAGCTTTTACATTGAAGCTGTTCTACTTTTAAACTCTCCCGGCTAATGTAGCCACGCCCTATTATACAATATCAACCTATGAGGTTGCAGGGATAAGGTCCAATCACATTAGTTCCCGCTCTTGGAACTGGCTGTTGGCGATTGGTCGGTTCTTCCTGGGCTACCAATTACAAGTGAGGGATTAGGATCCTAGCCCAGGATGAAAGCTTCACATGGTGTTTCAGTGACAGAGTTCACATACATACTTTGGTCAGATTGAATACACCACACTAGTAGCCGCTGATAGATTTATCCTCCATGAATCTACCTAATCCCCTTTGAAAGCTGTTTGTTCCTGTGGCCACCGCTACATCCTCTGGCAGCGAATCCCACATTTTAATCACTCTCCGGCTAAAGCCGTATTTCCTTTTGTCCGTCCTGAACCTACTGCCCAACCCACAGCGGACAACCCTATACATTTCGTCTGCCAACTTCTGGGAAAGAACGAGGTTTATGGGCTGCCGGGGACGCCTCGTGGGCCTTGGATCCGCAGCCCCAAATGAGCCGCGGCTCAGCTACTCACCCGTGTTGATCACGGTTTCTGGCTCCGCCCCCGGCTCTAGGCTGGCCCGGCTGATGGTTCTCCCCGCGACGTCCGTCCAGTACAGCATTTTCTCCCGGCAGTCAAAGTCAATCCCGACCACAATCGAACCCTAGAGAGAGACCCCGGGGCGTTACCAAACATGCAGAGGAGGGTCTCGTTTCCCCTCATCCTGCAAATGGCTCCCGGTTAAACGCAGAGGTCATTTCCTGCAGGAGCGCACAGGAGCGGAGCTCCGGCAGGAAAGAGCCCAGGGGGCGGGCACATGCAACAAGCCCCGCCCCCTGCTCCCAGCAGCCCTCAGTCAGAGGAAGAAGCAGCCAGGTAAGTTGCAGAGCCCCCCCCCCGGCCCAAAACAGTCCAGTGGCACCTTTAAGACTGAGTTTTATTCAGGTACAAGCTCTCCCTCCTCTGTGAGGACAGATCTGCATGTTCTCCCCCCCCCACAATAGCTAGCAATCCAAAACAGTCCAGTGGAGCCTGAGCAGTGGGTGTTGCCTTCTGACACACTTCCGGTGAAGTCAGGGGGTGTGGCATATGCAAATAAGTTGTGCTAATGAGTTATGCTAATGAGCTCCTGCACCTCTTTTTCTACGAAATGACCCCCTGGTTAAATGTAAGAAGAATCATTTGCCTTGGAAACACAGAAGCTTTCCGCAGTCTCCCCGATCCTCCACATTTCCCGGGTAAGGGGAAAATGCTGTTCAAACCAATTACAAAGATGATCTGATTCCTTCGGGACCGCCTGTCCTGGTGCGTCCCCCCACCCACCCAGAGAGTTACGCTTGAGGGCTCAAAATCTGCTGGTGGCCCCTGGCCCAAAGAGCATCTGGCTGTCCTCAAACAGGGCCTTTTTGGTACTGGCTCCAGCCTATGGAACACTTCCAGGTGAGATCAGGGCCCTGCGGAATCTGGTACAATTCCGCAGGGCCGGCAAAACAGAGTTGTTCCACCGGGCCTGTGGTTGAGGGCCGTTCCGGGCCCCTAGCCGATAGGCTACCGCTGGTGTTGGCCTCCCCCACTTCCTCTCTCTCTCTCTTGCTTTCCTACTTCGGGTGTCTGTATGTTGCCCCTCTGAGTTTTACGCCATCTTATAGTCCTTGTTCTATTGATGTTATTGTATTTGTTGACTCTGATTAATTGCATGGTGTATTTTAGGAGGTTTTAAATAGTATATCTATAAATTGTTGTCGCTGGCTCTGAGCCATTTTCAGGGAGGGTGGGTAATAAATTAAAAAAAAACAAGAGAAAGGAATTTTACTGACAGAGAAGCACATTTGACATATATTTATGGGGGAGGAGGAGGAAGAGATTGGATTTATAACCCGCCCTTCACCACCCAAAGGTGTCTCAGAGCGGCTTACAAACTCCTTCCCCTCCCCCTCCCCACAACAGACACCCTGGGAGGCAGGCGGGGCTGAGAGAGCTCTCTCGAGGACTGCCCTTGAGAGAACAGCTCTGTGAGAACTTGTGACTGACCCAAGGTCACCCCAGCAGCTGCATGTGGAGGAGTCGGGACTCAAACCCGGTTCTCCCAGACTAAAGTCCACGCTCCTAACCACTACACCAAATTGGGACATTTAACTTCTTGTGAACAGATTAACTTCACAAAGGTTAACTTGCTACAGCTCCAACCCCAGGTAAGAGAGAGAAGAAGAGAGAAGAAGAGATTGGATTTATACCTTCACTACCCAAGGGAGTCTCAGAGCGGCTTACAAACTCCTTTTCCCTTCCCCTCCCCACAACAGGCACCCTGTGAGGTGTGTGGGGCTGAGAGAGCTCTGACAGAAACTGCTCTTTTTCAAGGACAGCTCTTGTTAGAACTACGGCCTGCCCAAGGTCATCCAGCAGCTGCGAGTGGAGGAGTGGGGAATCAAACCCGGTTCTCCCAGATTAGAGTTCGCGCACTTAACCACGACACCAAACTGGCTCTGTATAAGATGAAACAGAAGGCAAAAGCAATGGCCAGAGAGGCTCAACATGTAATAACCTGTGAGAGGAGAGTGGGGCCAACTGCCCAGTGTACTCCAGTGAGACAGAATTCTCTCCCCCCTTCCCCACCCCACCCCCCGGATCCTCTTGCATGCAGAGTTACAGATCCACCAGCTCGACCAAGAACCCACCAATCCCAGGCGCTTCCAGAGGGTAATGACACGTTAAAACCGCCTATATCTTACCAGCCAGTGAAATGAAATCAACACTTTTTAACCTGGGCCACGTTTCTGAGCATTGAACCAGGGGCCATGCTAGACAGGTAAGAGGAGGTCCACATTCCAAGCTCTCAGCAACTTTTTAAACGTTCATTTTCAGGTATGAAACAGCCAGAGGCAGGGAGGGAAGCATGCACGGTATACCCGATCGCTTCAGACCTCAGAGGCTAAATCGGGTCGCTACTTGGGTGGGAGACCACCCAGGAAGGCTCTGCAGAGGAACGCAATTGGCAAACCACCTCTGCTTCTCACTGGTCTGGAAAGCCCCTTGCTGGGGTCGCCATAACTTGGAAACTAAACAGGGTTAATACTTGCATGGGAGACCACCAAGGAAGGCTCTGCAGAGAAAGGCAATAATGGCAAACCACCTCTGATTCTCACTTGCCTTGAAAGCCCCTTGCTGGGGTCGCCATAAACTGGAAACTAAACAGGGTCAGTCCTTGGAAGGGAGACCACCCAGGAAGGCTCTGCAGAGGAAGGCAATAATGGCAAACCACCTCTGCTTCTCACTTCCCCAGAAAGCCCCTTTCTGGGGTCGCCATAAGTCTTGCATGGGAGACCACCAAGGAAGGCTCTGCAGAGGAAGGCAATAATGGCACACCACCTCTGCTTCTCACTGGTCTGGAAAGCCCCTTTTATGGTGTCTCCATAACTTGGAAGCGAAGCAGGGTTGGTACCTGGATGGGAGACCACCAAGGAAGTCTCTGCAGAGGAAGGCAATAATGGCAAACCACCTCTGCTTCTCCCTTGCCCTGAAAGCCCCTTGATGGGGTTCCTCTGCAGAGGAAGGCAAGAGCCAAAACCACCTCTGCCTCTGCTGTTGAGATTGGGGTCCTCAAGTACAAAGGTCTTTCCCTGTATTGATACAGGAGGATTTTTAATTGCTTTTTTATTGGAGAAACCAGGGGATGAACCTACAACAGCCTACAGGCAACAGAGGTTGTCCGTCACTGCTTTTCTTCAGGCAAGACCGGGGCTGCATTTGGTGAGCCAGCTTTTGGGAAGGCTGTGCTACATCTCTTTGTTGAACTTAAGCGCCAGTGTGAGTAAGCCAGCACGGTATATTGAGTGTCAGACCTAAGGACCAGAAGACCCAGGTTCGAATCCCGACTCTCCTATGGACTCTGCTGGGCGACCATGGCCCAGTCACGCATTTTAAGCCTAGCCTACCTTGCAGGGCTGTTGAGAGGATAAAGACAGAGGGCGGGGGATCAATGTAAGACGCTTTGGGTCCTTATTGTGGAGAACCGCGGGGTGTAATTGAAGCAGATAACCACATTAAATCAGCTTTTCCAGTTTCTGTCCAGGTCAGCTGTAACAGCGAAGGGGGCACCGTCAAGAAGACGGGGTCGGTGGTGCTATTCAAGGTCAGGAGATTCGGTCATCTGATTTATTTATTTTTAATGCCAGTAGCTGGGTCGAGAGAGGGCTTTCGATCTCCCGCCTTCAGTGCCAAGATGTCCTGGGTCGGTCCTGCAAAGTGCGTCAAAAACGTCCTACCCCTTTCCCGGATCAATTCCTCCTTTATCCTCCCCGGCTACCGCATCCAAGAATGGCAAAGGGAGGGCGCGACCTCCAAACAGCTGCATCTGGGGGGGGGGGACTCTGTTCTCAACGTGTCGTACCCGTTCCCTGCAGAATTTCGGGAGGGTCACATGATGCGTGTGCCTGATTGGATTCTGTGCAAATCCACCCCAAATCCCCAGAGTTATTGGGGTTTTTTTGAGGGGACAGACTGTACATGAAGAAGCGGCGTGGGGAAGGGGGGGGACGACATCTGTCTTCCTCTGAAAACAAATTCCCAGATTTCTTGGACAATTCTTTTGTAGAATCTTTTTTTTTTTTTTTGGCCCGAAGCTTAGAAAAAATTGGGCAAAACTAATTGACGGTTTGAGATGGGAGGAGGTCCTTGGAAGGACATTTGCTTCTGTTTCTGATTTCAAGGCTCGCTACGATCTCGGGAGGAAGGCGGGAGTGTTTCTAACGCAACCTCGGGCACTGCACAACTCTAGCTATTCCCCATGTCCAGGGTCTGAAGCGGAGCTTTTCTCCAGTCATAACAAAACCATATGCAAGCACAGGACGATGCTCGTTTGCCGTGCATGAACATGACCCCTACATGTGTGCAAACCGTACTCGGCCTGGTTCCATCCCCGCAACTGGGAACGTTCGCAACCCTGGGGACAGAGCCTACGCATGCAATCTGTACACATATAGCCACGGCTCAGACAAAGATACATAAGCAAAGCTAGTGGCCTTCAGGCAACCAGGGTCAAGAGCAAGGCTCCCTCTAAGCTGTGGAGTCTTGTGAGGAAAAATTCTACTTTGGGAGCTACTGGCATTAAAGTTGTGAGCAAGCAATTTGGTTACTGCATAAATTAGTCTGCTCTGGAGCCCTCCTTCCTGAGCTGGGACAAAAATTTGTGAGCAGGAGGCTAAAAAACTGTGAGTTAGCTCACACTAACTCAGCTTAGAGGAAACACTGGTCAAGAGCACAGAAACACAGAGCTGGAAGAGACCTCAAGGGTCATCTAGTCCAACCCCCTACACTCTGCAGAAGCATAGCCGAAAGATAGCCCTACATACCTACGACATCCCCAAAAGATGGTCATCCAGACTCCGCTTGATAACGTCCAGCGAAGGAGCCTCCACCACCTCCCGAGGCAGACTGTGCTACTGCTCAACCACTCTTACAGTTAGGAAGTTCCTCCTGATATTTAGCCGGTAACGACTCCCTTGTAATTTCCACCCGTTAGATCTAGTCTTGCAATCCAGAGCAAGAGTGAACAGATCTACTCCATCTTCTACATGGCAGCCCTTCAAATACTTGTTGATTGCAATCATGTCCCCTCTAAGCCTTCTCTTTCCCAGGCTAAACATACTGAACTCTTTCAGCCTTTCCTCATAAGACTTGGATTCCAACCCTCTCACCATCCTGGTCGCCCTCTTCTGCACACGCTCGAGCTTGTCAACATCCTTCCTAAAATGTGGTGCCCAAAACTGGACACGGGACTCCAGGTTTAATTTCAACCCGTCGGTTTTGGTCTGACCTTCTGGGGCTACAGAAAGCAACCCTGCACCATCCTCTACATGACGGCCCTTCAAGTACTTGGAGATGGTTCTCTCATCACCAGTGTTCCCTCTAAGCTGAGTGAGTGTGAGCCAGCTCACCGTTTTTTTTACCCTCCGGCTCACACATTTTGGTCTCGGCTCAGGAAGGGATGGCTCCAGAGCAAACGAACTGATGCAACAGCCAAATCGCTCACACACAACGTCAATGCCAGCAGCTCACAAAGTAGCATTTCAGCTCACACAAGATTCCACAGCTTAGAAGGGAGCATTGCTCATCACCTCTCCGCCGCCGCCTCTCCGGGCTGAACTTACACCCAGCTCCTTCAACCTTTCCTCATCGGACTTGGTCTCCACCCTCCCCAGGCTCCACCCCTCGCTGGGATTCTGCCGCTGTGGAAGGGGAGAGCAGGTGAGTGGCTGGGGGAGTGATGGGGCACAGAGAGCGAGAGAAAAAGTGACGTAGTGGAGGGCAGAAAGAGAGCGGAAGTGACACACACGGGGGAGAGAAAGAGAGCAAGAGAAGGGGCACTAGGAGGGAGAAAGAGGGTGGGACAGGTAGAGGAGAGGGGAGGAAGCAAAGGTGGGGGGAGTCGGCTAGCCACCCCGCGAGTTCCTTGCGGGTCCCCATTTGTAAATAAATAAAATGCAGCAGTCGGAGGATAAAATACAGAAGTGGGAAACCTGGAAGACGTTCCCCCTTGACTCAAAACATGATCCCCCGCCCCCAAGTTTGCGCCCCCCCCATGTAGGAAAATACTTTACATGCAGAGACAGTAGGGTCTTAGCGGCTTCCTTGTTCAGTCTGGTGCCGTTCAGGGGCAAATAGCCGATTTGCTGCCCCTGCGCATAGAGCAGGAACGTCCCGGCAGAGGGAGGAACAACATCTGGCCGCGGAGACGGCCGGACAGTCGGAGGGGCGACGCTCGGCAGGCCTGTAAGTGAAATGAGAGACGAGCATCACACGGAGGCGGTAACTGCAAGCTGCGAACGTAAGCATAGAGGTGAAGAGTCAGCGTGGACTAGGATCTGGGAGACGCGGGTTCGAATCCCCACTGGGGCCATGGAAGCTTGCCGGGTGACCTTGGGCCAGTCACACGCTGTAAGCCTAACCTACCTCACAGGGTTGTTGTGAGGATAAAAAGGAAGAGAGAAGAATGGAGTAAGCTGCTTTGGGTCCCCATCTGGGGAAAGGAGGAGGAAGAGGAGGGGAAGGAGATTGGATTTACACCCCACCCTTCACTCGGGGTGGCTTACAGTCTCCTTTCCCTTCCCCTCCCCACAACAGACACCCTGTGAGCAATGCTCCCTCTAAGCTGTGGAATCTTGTGAGCAAAAATTCAACTTTGTGAGCAACTGGCATTAAAGTTGTGAGCGAGTGACTTGGCTACTGCATAAATGTTTGCTTTGGAGCCGTCCTCCCTGAGCCGAGACAAAAACGTGTGAGCCGGAAGTTAAAAAACTGTGAGCTAGCTCACACTAACTCAGTGTAGAGGGAACACTGCATGTGAGGCGGGTGGGGCTGAGAGAGCTCTCTTGAGAACTGCCCTTGAGAGAACAGCTCGGAGAGAGCTTGTGACTGACCCAAAGTCACACCAGCTAGCTGCAAGTGGAGGAGTGGGGAATCCAACCCGGTTCTCCCAGATCAGAGTCCACACTCTTAACCACTATGCCAAATGGCGTGAATAAATTTTTTAAAAGAGAGCTCTTTCATCTGGAGATGGTGGGGCTTGAACCCGGACCTTCTCCACGCAAAGCGTGGGCTCTGCTGCTGAGCCGGGGTCCACCCCCCTGCAAAGCCCATATCAAGCAGCTTCTGTCCTTGACTAATGCCCCCCCCTCCTTTGCCCACTTTTCACTGTCGCTTTCTTACATGGTGGCGGGACGCCGGGCTCAGATCTTGTGCCTTGAACCTCGTGGCCCTTCTGGTCCACGCACCAGCAGTAGCCGCTGTTCCCGTGGCACTGAAGTGGGCTAAAGTTGCCCAGAGCGTCACACTGGGGCACGTATTGGTCGTCGCGGGGGCTGCCGCCGTAGTGCTCCAGAAGGCTTTGCCGCCAGCGTTCGCACATGGTCTGAGGCCTTTGCGTGGGCTCTGGGCAAAAGCAATGGACAAAGAGAGACGCTGTCAGGTGAGTTTCACATTTCAAAACTGAATCTGAAAATAGGGACATAAGAACATCAGAAGAGCCCTGCTGGATCAGACCAGGGGTCCACCTAGTCCAGCATCCTGCCTCACACAGTGGCCAACCAGTTCCTCTGGAGGTCCAACAACAGGGCATAGAGGCCGAGGCCTTCATGAGAACACCAGAAGAGCCCTGCTGGATCAGACCAGGGGTCCACCTAGTCCAGCATCCTGTCGCACACAGTGGCCAACCAGTTCCTCTGGAGGTCCAACAACACGGCAGAGAGGCTGAGGTCTTCCCTTGATAAGAACATCAGAAGAGCCCTCCTGGATCAGACCAGGGGTCCATCTAGTTCAGAATCCTGCCTCACACAGTGGCCAACCAGTTCCTCTGGAGAGCCAACAGCAGGGCAGATAGGCCAAGGCCTTCATAAGAGCATCAGAAGAGCCCTGCTGGATCAGACCAGTGGTCCATCTCGTCCAGTATCCTGTCTCACACAGTGGCCAACCAGTTCCTCTGGAGGGCCAACAAGAGGACAGAGAGGTCGAGGACTTCATAAGAACATCAGAAGAGCCCTGCTGGATCAGACCAGTGGTCCATCTCGTCCAGTATCCTGTCTCACACAGTGGCCAACCAGTTCCTCTGGAGGGCCAACAAGAGGACAGAGAGGTGTTATTACAACACTTGGAACAAAAACCTCCCCAGGACTCAACAGGGATATTGGTTTCTTATCTCATTACATATGCTAACTCATTCAGTCTTCACATATGTATTCTCAAAAAGGACTATACATCCTCTGTATTTTAGTGTATTCCTTTTTCAGAACAGTTTTTTAGAATACTGGATGTAGTGCAAGGAATATTGGGATGTTTTGCTGCATCCGTCTCAAAAAAGAGGAAAAAATGCTGTTAAGTGACCTCCACACCTGAGAGGAGAGAATGGAGAGTATCAGTTTAATTCCCACAATTAGAAAAGATACCTTTACACATCTATCTGCTATTTTGACATATTTATTGCTTTACACCTGTTGACCTTACAACCTTAGCTTGTTATTTGGTTTTGTCTTTGCACATCTTCATCATGTTGCATGTTAATTTCCTGTTCAGCCCCCTTCTATAAGTTTGAACCTCACCTGCCATTCCAATGTATTTGAAAAAGAGTGCATGCCCATGAAAGCTCATACCTTGAAAGAATCTTAAAGGTGCCATGGACTCTAAATTTATTCTACCGGTACTAACAAACAGGAAGTTGCTTAAATGTTATCAATATTATATCCGAATTTTACTGTCTCAAGGCATCTTACAAATCATACTGAAAGGCATAATAGGGGTGGCAAAAAAAAAATCTATTTTTCCTACTCCATTATAGCCTACGGGGACCATTATAGTCAATGGGCCCCATAAGCTATAATGGAGAATTGATCTGGGGGGATCTGTGGCTCCGGGGGGAGCTGTTTTTTGAGGTTGCGGCACCAAATTTTCAGCATAGCTGCTGGTGCCTCTCCTCAAAAAAGCCACCCGTCCAATGAAGGGGAAAATGCTCCCGAGCTGGAAGCTAAATCGTCTGAGCAGCTAGCTAAAATGCTGTGCACCATCGCCCCCTAGCACAGCTCAGAGGGAACTAGCACTGCTCAGGAGACAAAGTTCCCTTCATCTTGTACCTGACCAAGGGAGCTTTGACTGTGGAAAGCTCATACCCCCAAAATCTTTTTTTTAAGTACCCGAGGGTACACTTTTATTATTTTTTTTCCATTATATACTACAAACATACATACAAACAACACCCAACTACCCCCAACAACATATAACATGTAACAAGAGACTTTTATCCCACCTTCTGCTTATTAATTTTCTACGTTCATTATCTATTTTACTAAGCTTATCTTTTCTGCGCTCTCAAATTACTACATTTATCCATCAGTTACGTAGACTCTCTTCCAAGTTTTTTGAAAAGTCCATTCTGTGCTGGCTCTCATCTCAGGTGTCAGCTTGTCATTTTCCGCCGTTTCAAATATTTTGTTCACGTACTCTTGTTTCGTTGGTATTTCCATTATTTTCCAACTAGGGAGCAAAGCCCATTGTGGACGGAGACAATGGGCCCCTAGACAGGTAGGGTGGGTGAGTGGGTGGGTGGGGAAAGAAAGGAAGAGGGACAGAGAGGAAGGAAGAAGGGGGGGCAGGAGGGGCCACAGAAGATCTTCCCGTCCATCCGGCTTCCCAGGTGGGAGAGAGAAGCGGCGCGGGTGGGGGAGGCGTAAGAAAGCCTCCTCCGTCTGTCCGGCTTCCCGGGTGGATTGGCGAAGTCGGGGGGTGGGGGAGGGAAATCCGGCCGCGGCGTGGGGTGCATTGCCAGCGCGCCCTCAGACACAGGGCTCGCCTCCCAGCCCATGGCTGGGCAGTAGCCTTGAGCGGCAGCTGGGCAACATGGCCAATGGAAGGTGGGGAAGCTCCTGACAGACAGCGCAAGCTTCCAAAGACCGTTTGGTGAGCAGTTTCTGTCCGCTGCATGAAGCTGCGTCTGAGGAGGGACGTAGGCGACATGGCCAATGGAAGCCGGGGAAGCTTTTGACGGACAGTTCAGCCGTCGAAACACTGTTGGTGTGCATTTTCTCTCCTCTGCGTGACTCTGCGTCTTATTCAATTATATATAAGGGAGAGATATTTGCCATATACAATCCTTGCAGCTGTCGACAAATGAACTATCAAATACCTATCTGCTATACCCCCAAAATCTTGTTGGTCCCAAAAGTGCCATGGGACTCAAATGTAAGTCGAACATAAATTATGTAGAACAATGACAATGCAGAACGAATTCTTCAAAGTCGGAGAATTCAGAATTCGAACTCACGTGGAGAGTGGGGGAAGAACTGGAGCAGGCATCGAAACCCAGAAACGCATCTGGAGCTAGCTCAGCTCTGGTGACCTCACCATCCATGACCCCACATGGGGTCCCGTCGCACTTTAGGGGTCCCAGTGTCCCCCACAGGTGGGCACCAACCTGCCTTCACCGTGAGTCTTGAGAGAAATGCGGAATAGAAGGATGCAGACGGCTAACCTGGAGCCCCGCAAGGTGGCGGGGAGGCGCCCGGTGGTCTCCGGCTGCCAGCGACTTCTCGGCCATCTCCGTCGACGCACCAGCACTCCCCGGTGCTACCGTGGCACTGCAGTGGCCTGTAGTTCCCCTGGCTGTCGCACTGAGGCACGTGGGGGCCTCCAGGAATGGGGGAGCCTTGCTGGTTGGCGTAGAGTCTCTCGTGTTCACAGCGGGTCAGTCTCTGCGTGGTCACTGCCGGCCGGGCGGTGTCCCCCAGAACAAGGAGAGATGCTGTTAGACTGATGACTTCACAGCAGGACTTTAAGAAACTGTGAATGCAGGGGGGCTCCTAGGGGTGGGGCTGTGGCTCAGAGGCAGAGCCTCTGCTTGGCATGCAGAAGGTCCCAGGTTCAATCCCCGGCATCTCCAGTAGGAAGGACCAGGTAGCAGATGATGGGAAAGACCTCTGCCTGAGACCCTGGAGAGCTGTAAAGAGGGGCTGTGGCTGAATGGCAGAGCCTCTGCTTGGCAGGCAGAAGGTCCCAGGTTCAGTCCCCGGCATCTCCAGTAGGAAGGACCAGGCAGGTGATGGGAAAGATCTCTGCCTGAGACCCTGGAGAGCTGTAAAGAGGGGCTGTGGCTCAGTGGCAGAGCCTCTGCTTGGCATGCAGGAGGTCCCAGGTTCAGTCCCCGGCATCTCCAGTAGGAAGGACCAGGCAGGTGATGGGAAAGATCTCTGCCTGAGACCCTGGAGAGCTGTAAAGAGGGGCTGTGGCTCAGTGGCAGAGCCTCTGCTTGGCATGCAGGAGGTCCCAGGTTCAATCCCCGGCATCTCCAGTTAAAAGGACCAGGCAGGAGGTGATGGGAAAGACCTCCGCCTGAGACCCTGGAGAGCGGCTGCCAGTCTGAGTAGACAAGACTGACCTTGAGAGGGGGTCTGATTCAGTAAAAGGTGGCTTCATGTATTCACTAGCTTCGGGATGGGCTGTGGCTCAGCGGTAGAGCACCGGTTTGGCATGCAGAAGGTCCCAGGTTCAGTCCCCAGCAGCATCTCCAGTTAAAAGGACCAGGCAGGAGGTGATGGGAAAGACCTCCGCCTGAGACCCTGGAGAGCGGCTGCCAGTCTGAGCAGACAATGCTGACCCTGATGGACCAAGGGTCTGATTCAGTAGAAGGCCGCTTTGTGTGCTCATGGCTCCAAGCTGCTTGCGCCTGCCCCATACGAGGCTTGGGTAGCGGCTTCTAACGGCGGCCTCCGGCCCCCTCTTACGGGACTTTACCCTTGCTTACCCTTGCCCCAATGGGAAGGTGGCACTGATTCCGCAGACCCATCCTAGACTTTTGCCCAGGGCTCCGGAATCATTAAGCATGCCTGCCGCCGTGAGAACCCCCAATCCCGAAGCCCTACCTGGCGAGCACCGGAAGCCATCCCCTTCGTAGCCGTCCCGGCAGCGGCAGGAGAAGGAGCCGGGAGAATTGAAGCAGTCGGCCGCCGGGTGGCACCTCCCTTCCGCGCACTCGTCCACGTCTGCAAAGAGAGGAGGGAAATCCGGAGCATCCAAGGGACAGCAGAATCGATCAATCGATCGACCGACCTTTATTGGCATAACATAGATCCAGCAGGGCTCTCCTGATGTTCTTACGCATGCATTCTTCTTGCTGCTTCCTTGATCTAGACCTACCCGCACCCCCACCCACTGTTCGGTGCCCTGACAGAGACTGAGAGATGCCTGTTCCCTTACTGGGTTTTAAAGCAATCGGAAGGGTGTTGAATTTTCAAGTCCGAGACCTACAGACCTAAACCAGGGTTCCCTCTAAGCTGAGTCGGTGTGAGCCGGGCTCGCAGTTTTTTAGCCTCCAGCTCACACATTTTTTTTTGTCTTTGTAGTAGAGATGGTCTGTAAAGGGGACGATCTCTTCCTGCTTCTCTGACTTGGCATAACATACAGAAGAGACAGCAGAAGGCTCAGCGGCAGCGTTCCCTCTAAGCTGAGTCCGTGTGAGCCAGCACACAGGGGGTTTTTTTAGCCTCCGGCTCACGCATTTTTGTCCTGGTCCGGGAAGGAGGGCCCAACTAATCGATGCAGCAGCCAAATCGCTCGCTCACAACTTTAACGCCCGTAGCTCACAAAGCAGGATTTTTGCTCACAGGACTCCACAGCTTAGAGGGAGTGTTGCTCAGCGGCACGGTTGGATCTCTCCACGTCTCGCGATTTGCTTTTGCAAATGCAGCCGCTGGGGTTCCTTTATCCAAGGAGGAGAATGGCATGTGCTTAGTTCTCGTGTCCCTTTCTTACACGCTCAGGGAAACGCTGATCACCACTTTGGGGCCAGGAAGCAAATTAGGCCAGTATTGCCGGGGATCCTGGAGGGGTTTTTGCCATCTTCTGGGCACGGAACAGGAGTCACTGCAAGTGTGTGTGGTGGGGGAGGTATCTGTGAATTTCCTGCACTGTGCAGGGGGTTGGACTAGATGACCCTGGAGCACTGTTCCCTCTAAGCTGAGTTAGTGTGAGCTAGCTCACAGTTTTTTAGCCTCCAGCGCACACATTTCTGTCTCAGCTCAGGGAGGATGGGGCTCCAGAGCAAACTGATTGATGCAGTAGCCCGATCGCTCGCTCACAATTTTAATGCCAGTAGATCATGAAGTAGAACTTTTGCTCACAGGACTCCACAGCTTAGAAGGAGCATTGTAACAGCATAAAAGAAGCCGTGTCGGATCGGGTGGACTCTAATCTGGGAGAACCGGCTTTGATTCCCCCACTCCTCCTCCACGTGAAGCCTGCTGGGTGACCTTGGGTCAGTCACAAGTTCTCTCAGTACTCTCTCAGCCCCACCTACCTCACGGGGTGTATGTTGTGGGGAGGGGAGGGGAAGGGAAAGGAGCTTGTAAGCTGCTCTGAGACTCCTTTGGGTCGTGAAGGGCAGGATATCAAAAAAACAACTCTTCTTCTTCTCCTCCTCCCCGTTACACCGGACTGTATGAGGTCCACTGAAGGCTCACACTGTGGTCTGTGGCGGGCCCTTCCACGTATCTGCATTTATTTATTTACTATTTACTTTCTTTACATCCAGCCTTTCTCCCCAATGGGAACCCGAGGCTGCTGAGATCCTCATCCTCATCTCCAGCTTACCCTTACAACAACCCTCTGAGGTAGGCTGAGCTAGGAGTGCGTGACTGGCCCAAGGTCCCCCAGCAAAGCTCCCACGGCAGAGCAGGGATTCGAACCTGGGTCTCCCGGACCCTAGTCCGACCCTTTAACCACTACACCGTGCTGGCTCTTATTTATTCAAATCCCTACTTTTCTCCCCAGTCGGGATGCAAAGTGGATCAGAACACCATTCTCCTCTCCTCCCTTTTCTCCCAACAACAGCCCGGTGAGGAAGGCTGGCCCGAGAGGCTGCGACGGGCCGAAGGTCACCCATGGCAGAATTGGAGACTCGAATCCAGGTCATTCAGGAGCCTAGTCTGCCCCTCTGTCCCGTATACCACACCGGCTTCCACACAGAGAAGAAGAGGAGATTGGATTTAGACCCTGCCCTTCGCTCGGAGTCTCAGAGCGGCTTACAAACTCCTTTCCCTTCCCCTCCCCCCCAGACACCCTGTGATGCAGAAGGGGCTGCCCTTGAGAGAACAGCTCTGAAAGAACTTGTGACTGACCCAAGGTCACACCAGCAGCTGCATGTGGAGGAGTGGAGAATCAGACCTGGTTCTCCCAGATTAGAGTCCACGCACTTAACCACTACATCAAACTGGCTCTTGTTCAGTACTAGGAAATCCCTCTCCTCTGGTGCATAAAGGGGATTATTCCATTTGTAACTGCAGGGAGAGCCGTAGAAACATCAGGTGGGCGGGGGAAGCTCAGAAAACATTGAGGACCAAAAGTTAAAAACAGAAGTGTACGAAAGATTGTTTATTACAAATCCATCGAAAAACCTAGTAGGGGCCCAAATAAAGCCTCATAAAATAGAATTGCACTCTTGAGACCTAAACGGGAAGGCATTTTTCTCTTTTTTAAATTTCTCATATTTTTCTTTAATAGATTTTAGTATTGGTTGTATTTTGGAATTTATCCTTATTTCCAGGCACATATTATTCCCAGTATCTATATATCTAATAGCCAACTTGCCCCCTCCGTGCGGATCGCTAAATCAGCACGGAGGGAGCAGGGGGGGGAGGGGAAGGTTTGTGCACACGTGGGCCAGTCCCCACGTGTGCACAAAAATGCAAAAAGTTAAAAAAAAATTCGGGGGGATGTTTAAATCCCCCCGAAAGTGCAAGAGCGTCTCCTGCGCATGCGCAGGAGACGCTCTGCAACGCCGCCGCCGCCTCGGAGCCAGCCGGCGAGCTGGCGAGCGACGGGGGGGAGGAAGCCGGGCCT
>NW_015160854.1:565592-584514 GCF_001447785.1 Gekko japonicus | reverse complement strand
GGGGTACTTCCCTCCTCCTGCTGCTTCCTCCTCTGCCTCCCCCCCCCGCGAGTATCGCGGGTCCCCCCTTGTATACAACTACTTCTGACACAAGGCCAGATATCGTTGTGGCCCCAAATAGAAACTTTTTGGTGTGTCATTCAATTCCATATTGGAAGTAAGTATATTTGGGCACAGTAAAATATCTTTTAATACTGGACGGAATTTTCAATTGAATCGTTAAATATTGATCTAAAACATTTTTTTTTCTTTCTGTACAGCATTCCAATTTTGGTCCTATTTTATTTATCGTTCATTGCCTTACACGTGTTACAGGGACTCTGTTGCTTGTTGTATTCTGCACTATTTGACCTCGGAAAAAGGCTGAGCCAAAACGTGTCAGGTCTTTTGTCTGTATTTGTAACTTTGTACCATTTATGAGGCTTTATTTGGGCCCCTACTAGGTTTTTATATGCCTTTGTAATAAACACTCTTTTGTACACTTACTTACGTTTTTAACTTTTGGCCCTCAATTAGTGGTTAAGACGCTGAGCTGCAGACCGGAAGGTCGGTAGTTCGGCAGTCCGAGACCCGAATGTGCCGCATGACGGAGTGAGCTCCCGTCTCCGGCCCCAGCTCCTGCCAACCTAGCAGTTCGAAAGCAAGAAATTGGAAGTAGATAAAGAGGTACCACTTTGGTGGGAAGGTAACAGCGTTCCGTGTGCCTTGGTGTTTAGTCATGCCGGCCACATGACCACGGAAACGTCTTCAGACAGCGCTGGCTCTTCGGCTTGGAAACGGAGATAAGCACCGCATCCCTAGAGTCAGATTCGACTGGCTTTCGAGCAAGGGAAACCTAGTTTTCTAAACTTCCTCTGGAGCTTTGTCCTTTGTCGGTTTAGATATTTTCTCCTCTTTTTGGTGGGCGGGGGTGGGGAGCTGCCTGTTCCCCTCCCCTCGATATGAGATCACCGGTTTTAGGAGAGTCGGGACAGGTGCTTCCCTTCTGGGCAGCCGGGATCCGAAGCCACAAAGGGGAAAACCTCCTTAAACCTTTCAAAGCTCCGGAGCGGAGAAGCGCCGAGGCCAGGTGGTTGGGGGAAACGGTCTCCCGCAACAGAAGATGCCTTAGGGGACAACGGCTCCGAGTCCTCCACCCAACAAGGGAAGCCGCATGAAAAGGGCTGTCAAACGAGTAATCCTATTTAATACGTCGGGCTTTGAGCAGACTAACTGGCTGATTTCCCTGACCCGGGCGGCCCGGGCTCGCTTGATCTTGTCCTATTTCGGGAGCTAAGCAGGGCCGGCCTCGGTTCATGCTCGGATGGGAAACCACCAAGGAAGCCCAGGGTCGCTACACAGAGTGTCATGCCTGCCCTTGACTCGGCCCCAGAGCCAGCTCCTGACAGCCTAAGAGGGGAGGATTCCGTGCCTTTAAGAGCCGAAGAAGCATCAGGATCTGCACCTACCGTAAGTACTGAGGAGGATACACAGCAATCTGAGTCAACTACAGGACAGTTTGCACCTGGGATTGAGCAGGCCATAAGCAGCCCCCCCCCTGCATCTCCCCCACCTGTAAATTGGCTTAGGGATCGGAGACGTCAGGAGCTGGCTAGCCGACGAAAAGAAGCACGTTCAAGCGGGCGGAGATCCTTGAGCCCTGAGTTTTAACAGCAGCCAGGACCTCGCACAAAGGTGCTAATGAGTTAATGGGCCAGAGCACTATTTAGTAGGGCCTCTGGCCATGAGCAAGTTGTGCTGGCAACCTCATTCATAGAACCGGAAGCTCTGCACCTTGATTCCTGTTTGACTCTGTGGCTTTTGACTCTGTGGGTTGTGTTTGGACTGCTCTGGCTCCTGACTTCCAGCTTTGAACCTGACCACGCCCTCGGCTTTGCTCCCTGTACTCTGACCTCTGGTAACGTTTGACTACGGCTCTGTCTGGTGTTTTGGGACTTGTTTAATGCTCTGCTGACTGCTCTCTCGGCTGACCTTTGGACTTGTATTGTGATTCCCTCTGTCTGCCTGCCTCCCTGGCTCTACCGTGACACAGAGACCGTTGTTGTTAGCCACTCAGTTGTGTTCGACTCTTGGCAATTTAATGGGCCAGCTCTCTCCGCGTTTTCCGATCTTGTCTGGTTTCTTTGGGTTCTTCCTCGCTCAGGCTGGTGTTGACTTTTATGGTGTCTGGCCACCGTGTTCTTTGGCGGCCAATTTGATGTGGTGGTTAAGTGAGCGGACTTGAATCTGGGAGGGCCGGGTTTGATTCCCCACGCCTCCACTTGCAGCTGCTGGATGACTTTAGGCAAGGCACAGTTCTCTCAGAGCTGTTCTTGAAAAAGAGCAGATTCCGTCAGAGATCCGTCAGGCCAACCTCCCTCGCAGTGTCTGTGGTGGGGAGGGGAAGGGAAAGGAGTTTGTAAGCCGCTCTGAGACACCTTTGGGTAGTAAAGGGCGGGGTATAAATCCAATCTCCTCTTCCTCCTCCTCCTCTTCTTCTTCTACCTTGGCCATGTATTATCAAATGTTGATTTTGGTTGTCCTTTCAAAGCTAAAGTCAGTTTGTCCATCTCCACCGGTTTGATGTTGTGTAAGACTCTAATCTGGGAGAACCGGGTTTGATTCCCCATTCCTCCATTTGTACCTGGCTGGATGATCTTGGGCAAGCCATAGTTCTCTCAGAGCTGTTATCTCAAGGACAGTTTCTGTCAAGAGCTCTCTCAGCCCCGCCTACCTTGCAGGGTGTCTGTTGTGGGGAGGGGGAAGGGAAAGGAGTTTGTAAGCCCCTCTGAGACTCCGAGTGAAGGGCGGGGTATAAATCCAATCTCTTCTTCTTCTTGCCGCTAACTAATCCAAGCAAAATTGCTTTTTTCTAGTGTGTTCTTCCACATTACATAGCCAAAATAAGTCAGTCGCAGTTTTGTGATTTTTCCTTCCCGATGGCATGTCTGGTTTTATGCCCTTCGATACGTGCTTGTGCAGTCCAAGGAATGTGCAGGTAGGCACACAGAGGGAGGCAATGGCAAACCGCCTCTGAATGTCTCTTGCCTTGAAAACCCTACAAGGTAGCCGTGAGTCAGGTGCGACCGGACGGCAGAGTTTCCACCACCAATCGGATGACTGCATTTAAATACATATTGGCCCTGACTTGGATAGCGCAGGCTGGCCCGATCTCGTCAGATCTCGGAAGCTAAGCAGGGTCAGCCCAGCAGCTGCATGTGGAGGAGTTGGGACTCAAACCCGGTTCTCCCAGACTGGAGTCCGCGCTCCTAACCACTACAACAAATTGGGACATTTAACTTCTTGGGAACAGATTAACTTCACAAAGGTTAACTTGCTACAGCTCGAACCCCAGGTAAGAGAGAGAGAGAGAGAAGAAGAAGAGTGAAGAAGAGTGGGGGGGGTCAACAGTGGGAGGGCTTCTAGTGTCCTGGCCCCACTGGTGGACCTCCTGATGGCCCCTGGTATTTCTGGCCACTGTGTGACACAGAGTGTTGGACTGGATGGGCCTTTGGCCTGATCCAACATTGGCGGCTCTTATGTTCTTAAGAAGAGATTGGATTTATACCCCACCCTTCACTACCCAAGGGAGTCTCAGAGTGGCTTACAAACTCCTTCCCCTTCCCCTCCCCACAACAGACACCCTGTGAGGTAGGTGGGGCTGAGAGAGCTCGTTTGAGGACTGCCCTCGAGAGAACTGCTCTGAGAGAACTTAAGACTGACCCAAGGTCACACCGGCAGCTGCATTTGGAGGAGTAGTGGAATCAAACCCGGTTCTCCCAGATTAGAGTCTACACTTCTAACCACTACGCCAAATTTGCTCTTAAGCAGGGCTACTTTTGGGCAGGAACACGCAGGAACGGAGTTCCGGCTGGCTCCCAAGTTGGCCACGCCCAGCAGGAACTCATTAGCATAATAGGCCACACCCAACAGCAGAAACTCATTAGCATAATAGGCCACACCCAACAGCAGAAACCCATTAGGATAGGCTACGTTAGGGGCGTGTGGCCTAACATGCAAAGGAGTCCCTGCTCCAAAAAAAGGCCCTGGGTTTTGACAACAAACAAGGTAAACCGAATAAGAAGCAAAAGGTGGGTGTGGCTGGATGACCACACTTCTGGTAACATGGGGGTGCGTCCTAATGTGCTAATGAGCTGTGCTGTCAGGGTTGTGGCCTAATATGCTAATGAGTTTCTGCTGTTGGGTGTGGCCTATTATGCTAATGAGTTCCTGCTGGGCTTTTTCTACAAAAAGAGCCCTGCACCACATCTTATCCCAGAGGTAATTTGCAAGAATATTTCAAAGACGATTCCACTGAAGTCACAGCTTTCCTAATTCAAGGAATTAGCTACGTTTTCAAACCGAGGTTCCCCCCCTGCATCTACTGTGGCTGCAAACAAAACGGAGCCTCTGGTGTGTGTGTGTGTGTGGGGGAAACAAGGCAGAGGAGCCGATCCCCCCTGCGCGCCACACGTCCTCCTCTCCGGCTTACCTGTGCAGTTGTGCCCATCGCCAGCATACCCGGGGAGGCACATGCAGCTGAAAGAGCCGCCCCCATGGTGCACGCAGCGTGCCCGATCCACAGGGGCACAGGTGTGGGTGCCTTCGGCGCAAGGATCGGATGGCGGCGCTACGGCTGAAAAGGAGAAAAAGAGAGTGGGGGGGGGAGATGGATTGGGAGCACCTTCCTGGGTGTGAGCGGCCATGCGCTGGGTCCGACCCTCTAGCCTCACATGGTCAGACTGGCCTCCTCTGACTGGCAGTGCCTCTCCTGGGTTTTAGCCAGAGGTCATTCACATCGCCCAAACACATCGGGGAACGCCAGTATGGGGTGGCGCTCTGCTACACACACATCCCAATGCTACACCCCCCCTCCCCCAGTGGCCCCACTGCTGGACCTCCTGATGGCACCTGGTATTTCTGGCCCCTGTGTGACACAGAGTGTTGGACTGGATGGGCCTTTGGCCTGATCCAACATTGGCTTCTCTTATGTTCTTATGTTTACTCCCACCTCTGGGGCTGCTGAGTGCGAGCTCCATCACAGTAAAGCTGCCTTTATTCTGGCACACAGCCTCAGGCAGAAGAAGAAGAGGAGATTGGATTGATACCCCACCTTCACTTGGAGTCTCAGAGCAGCTTACAATCTCCTTTCCCTTCCCCTCTTCCTCAAGAGAGCTCTCTCAGGTCTACCTACCTCACAGGGCATCTCTTGTGGGGAGGGGAAGGAAAAGAAGTCTGTAAGCCGCTCTGAGACTCCTTCGGGTAGTGCCAGTTTGGTGTCGTGGTTAAGTGCGCGGACTCTAATCTGGGAGAACCAAGTTTGATTCCCCACTCCTCCACTTGCACCTGGCTGGATGACCTTGGGCAAGCCATAGTTCTGTCAGAGCTGTTCTTGAAAAAGAGCAGTTTCTGTCAGAGCTCTCTCAGCCCCGCCTACCTCACAGGGCGTCTCTTGTGGGGAGGGGAAGGGAAAGGAGTTTGTAAGCCACTCTGAGACTCCTTTGGGTAGTGCCAGTTTGGCATAGTGGTTAAGAGCGTGGACTCTAATCTGGGAGAACCGGGTTTGATTCCCCACTCCCCCACTTGCAGCTGCTGGATGACCTTGGGCAAGCCGTAGTTCTGTCAGAGCTGTTCTCTCAAGGGCAGTTCTCTCAGAGCTCTCTCAGAGCTCTCTCAGCCCCGCCGACCTCACAGGGTGTCTGTTGTGGGGAGGGGAAGGGAAAGGAGTTTGTAAGCCGCTTGGAGACTCCGAGTGAAGGGCGGGGTATAAACCCAATCACCTCTTCTTCTTCTTCTAGTGAAGGGCGGGGTATAAACCCAATCTCCTCTTCTTCTCTGTCTTCCCCAGGCTTCACCCCTAAACCTCCAGGAGTTTCCCAAACTGGAGCTGGCAACCCGACCTGTGTGGCATTAGACCCCCAGATAAAGCCCCGCCCCTCCTCAAACCCCGCCCTCCCCGGGGCTTCACCCCCAACCCCCCCCCCCCTTCCCCCCCCCCCCAATGCCTCTCTCTGCTGCTGGCAGCGGCTGAACATGAAAAGCTAATTAATACCACGCCGGAAAAAACCGTTTCGGGCCAAACCCTGATGTCATTTGAAGGGAAGTGGCAAATCTCCCCCCCCCCCACCCCGACATCAGCAGAAGCCTGGGAAAAGGCAGAAGAGCCAAAAGGCTTGGGGGGGGGGAGGCGGTGTTCAGCCGGGATTCTTTCCTGAAACTTCACATGGAGGCCGGGCAGGCAGGAGGTCGGGGAGGACCAGGGTATGAGTACTGAGTATCCCACAGGAGCAATATTCCCTTTAAGCTGTGGAGTCTTGTGAGCAAAAATTCTGCTTTGTGAGCCGCTGGCATTCAAGTCGTGAGCGAGCGGTTTGGCTACTGCATAAATCAGTTTGCTCTGGAGCCCTCCTTCCTGAGCTAAGGCAAAAATGCGTGAGCTGGAGGCTAAAGAACTGTGAGCCAGCTCACACCAACTCAGCTTAGAGGGAACACTGCACAGGAGCGCTGAAGAAGCAGCCTGAGATGATACCGGGTGCCGGCAGCGCTCCCTCTAAGCTGCGGAGCCTTGTGAGCAAAAATCCCTGCTTTGTGAGCCGCTGGCATTAAAGTCGTGAGCGAAGCGATTGGGCTGCTGCAGGGATTAATTTGCTCTGGAGCCCTCCCTTCCTGAGCTAAGACAAAAATGCGTGAGCCGGAGGCTAAAAAAACTGTGAGCTGGCTCACACTAGCTCAGCTTAGAGGGGACACTGGGCGCAGGATTCGTCTCCCTGAGAATTGTAGCTCTGGTTAGAAACCGCAAGTTTCCAGTTGTCCAAGCCCCAAAGGTAATGATCAAAGTGCTTGTGTGTGTGTGTGTGCTGCAGGGGTCCCCGACAAGGCGCCCGTCGGCAACATGGGCAACATGGGGCCTGCCGACATCTTTCCAGGTGCCCACCAAGTGTTTGCAGAAAGCGGGTGGAGCCCAGTGTTCCCTCTAAGCTGAGTTAGTGAGAGCTAGCTCACAGTTTTTTTAGCCTCCGGCTCACACATTTTTGTCTTCGCTCAGGAAGGAGGCCTCCAGAGCAAACTAATTTATGCAGCCAAATTTGCTCGCTCACAACTTTAATACCAGTTGCTTGCAAAGTAGAATTTTTGCTCACAAGACTCCACAGCTTAGAGGGAGCATTGGTGGAGCAGGGCTTCTGATAGGCTACTTAGATCCCTTTCGCACACACTACTGCCAAGACAAGTCTCCCCCATCCTATAATTATGCATTTGATTTTTTTCCCTACCTAAATGCAGAACTTTACATCTATCCCCGTTGACATTCATTTTACTTGTTTCAGCCCAGTTTTCCCGCCTGTCAAGATCATCCTGTATCCTGACTCCGTCTTCTACTGTATTTGCTACCCCTTCCAATTTAGTATCATTTGCAAATTTAATAAGCATTCTCTCTATCCCTTCATCCAAATCACTGATAAAGCTGTTGAACAAAACAGGTCCCAGGACAGATCCTTGAGGCACTCCTCTCCGAGAGGACGAGGAACCACTCACAAGCACTCTTTGGGCTTGCCCAGGCCGAGGCAAATTGCGGCCAAATGCTGAATTTGCGGCCTCACAGCCCGGAGCAGTTCTTCCTCAAAGAGGACTAGCCTCTCACCTAGACAACTGGCTCTGTCAGCTGCCAGCTGGAACCCGCTGGGGCACTCGCACCGGTAGCTGCCCACGGTATTCACACACACCGACTCCCGGCTGCACCGACTGATGCCCTCGGCACACTCGTTGATGTCTAAGGAGAGCAGAAGAGAGGAGATCAGTGTTCTGTTATTTATTCATTTGCGGTTTTTTATAGTCCGCCTTGCTCACTTGAACTCAAGGCAGCTGACGCAGAGTGAGTCAATACAAATGACAGATGGGGCATAGAATCATAGAGTTCCTTAGAGTTAAAAAGGGTCCCAGAGGAGATCCAGGAAAGTACAGGCCAGTCAGTCTGACGTCGATACTGGGTAAGTTGGTGGGAACTGTTATTAAGGAGAGAGAATTAGTAGGCACATTGACGAACAGAAACTATTGAGGCAGACTCAGCATGGGTTCTGTAACGGAAGATCTCACCTCACTAACCTGTTAGTGTTCTTTGAGGGGGTAAACAAACATGTGGACAAGGGGGACCCAAGAGATGTTGTTTACCTTGACTTCCAGAAAGCTTTTGATAAAGTTCCTCATCAAAGGCTCCTAAGTAAGCTCAATAGTCACGGGATAAAAGGACAAGTCCTCTTGTGGATCAAAAACTTGCTGATTAATAGGAAACAGAGAGTGAGTATAAATGGGAAATTTTCTCAGTGGAGGGTGGTAAGCAGCGGGGTACCACAGGAATCAGTACTCGGTCCAATGCTATTTAACTTGTTTATTAATGATTTGGAGTAAGCAGTGAAGTGGCTAAATTTGCAGATTACACGAAGTTGTTCAGGGTAGTAAGAACCAGGGAGGATTGTGAGGCACTCCAAAGGGGTCTGTCGAGGATGGGCAAGTGGGCGTCAGGGTGGCAAATGGGGTTCAATGTGGCCAAGTGCAAAGTGATGCACATTGGATCCAAAAATCCTGATTCTAAATACACGTTGATGGGGTCTGAACTGGCAGAGACTGACCAAGAGAGAGATCTTGGAGTCGTAGTAGATAACTCACTGAAAATGTCGAGACAGTGTGTGACTGCAATATAAAAAGCCAACACTATGCTGGGGATTATTAGGAAGGGGATTGAAAACAAATCAGCCAATATCATAATGCCCCTCATTTGGAGTAGTGTGTACAGTTCTGGTCACCACACCTCAAAAAAGATATTATGGCATTGGAAAAAGTGCAGAAAAGGGCAACTCGGATGATAAAAGGGTTGGAACACTTTCCCTATGAAGAAAGGTTAAAGTGCTTGGGGCTCTTTCGCTTGGAGAAACGACGGCTGAGGGGAGACATGATCGAGGTTTATAAGATTATGCATGGGAAAGAGCAGGTAGAGAAAGAGGTCCTTTTCTCCCTTTCTCACAAGACACGAACTCGTGGGCACTCAATGAAATTGCTGAGTGGTCGGGTTAGAACGGATAAAAGGGAGTCCTTCTTCACCCAGAGAGTGATTAACACGTGGAATTCATGGCCACAGGAGGTGGCGGCGGCTACAAGCATGGAAGGCTTCAAGAGGGAATTGGATAAACATATGGAGCAGAGGTCCATCAGTGGCTATTAGCCGCGAAGTATAGATAGGAACTCTTGGTCTGGGGCGAGTGATGCTCTGTCATCTTGGTGCTTGGGGGGGGGGGCAACAGTGGGAGGGCTCCTGGAGTTCTGGCCTCACTGGCGGACCTCCTGATGGCCCCTGGTATTTTTGGCCACCGTGTGACAGAGTGTTGCACTGGATGGGCCCTTGGCCTGATCCAACACTGGCTTCTCTTATGTTCTTATGTTGTTAGGAATTCCCGGTCTGGGGCAAGTGATGCTCTGTCTTCTTGGTGCTTGGGGGGGGGGGGCAATCAGTGGGATGGCTTCTAGTGTCCTGGCCCCACTGCTGGACCTCCTGATGGCCCCTGGTATTCTTGGCCACTGTGTGACAGAGTGGTGGACTGGATGGTCCTTTGGCCTGATCCAACACTGGCTTCTCTTATGTTCTTATGTTGTTAGGAACTCTCGGTCTGGGGCAAGGGATGCTCTGTCTTCTTGGTGCTTGAGGGGGGGCAACAGTGGGAGGGCTTCTAGTGTCCTGGCCCCACTGGTGGACCTCCTGAGGGCCCCTGGTGTTTTTGGCCACTGTGTGACACAGGGTGGTGGACTGGATGGGCCTTTGGCCTGATCCAACATTGGCTTCTCTTGTGTTCTTGTGTTCTTATGAATGGACCTCCAGGTATGTTTAGCCTAGAGAGGAGACAACTGAGAGGTGATACGATAATCATCTTCAAGTACTTGAAGGACTGGGCCTATAGAGGATGGTGCGGAGTTGCAATTTAGAGATCTGTCCTGGCAACAGCTTTCTATTGGCTCAATGGCTTTTCTTTCTGCACTGAGAACTTCGGCCCCGCCGGGGGGGAAAGTTTGCCCCGCAAGCCACGAAAATCTGGCCACGGGCCTGGGCTGCAGAAAGACAGGAGACCTCCTCAAGAGGGCCATTCCACAACATGGGGGGAATAAGAGAGAAGGTACGTGTGGGGGCAGCTGTTGATTTTTGCCCGTTGGCAGCTCGGCACCAGCAGAAGGCCCCGGCCAGATGAGCGGAACTGTCACGGCAGAGCAGAGTGTGAGAGGCGGTCTTGCCGATATGAGGGTCCGAGGCCTTGAAGAGCTTTGGATGTGATAGCCAGTCCCTTAAATTGAGCCCGGTAGCTGACGGGCAGCCAGTGGAGTGCCCGGAGGATGGGAATAATATGCATTCTAATGCTTACTTTAAAAACATCAACAACCTCAGATATGCATACGATACCACTCTAATGGCAGAAAGTGAAGAGGACCTCAAGAGCCTCTTGCTGAGGATGAAAGAGGAGAGCGCAAAGGTTGGCTTGAAACTCAACATCAAAGATCATGGCATCCGGCCCCATCACGCCTTGGCAAAGAGGAGGAGGAGGAGATTGGATTATATACCCCGCCCTTCACTACCCAAAGGAATCTCAGAGTGGCTTACAAACTCCTTTCCCTTCCCCTCCCCACAACAGACACCCTGTGAGGTAGGTGGGGCTGAGAGAGCTCTTTCAAGGACAGCTCTTGTCAGAACTATGGCTTGCCAATTCGCCTCCCCAAATACAGATGTGGCATGACAAAATATGGGACCTATTTATTTTGGATAAGCTGACGCAGGTCACTCAAGTTAATACGTCCAATACATCAAAGGCACATGATAGGTTTGTAGCGGTTTGGTATAAGGTGCTTCAGTATATGTCAGAAAAAGACAAATACCGCTTATGCTCCGTGGATACGTTTCTAGGGGTTTGCAGATTCACAGCGTAGGAGGTAGCACATTAGAATCGATCGCCATTGGGGAAACGGGCTCGATTGTCTTTTGTCTCTTTAACTGGTTTGCGGATAAGGGGGTTATAAGTATGGTTAGTGGGTTAAGCTACAATGGGATCTGGGAATGTCTGTTTAGCTTATCACTCACTGTAAAGAAGGCAGTTTGTGATTTGTATGTCTTGGTTGTTGCTCTCTTGTGTTTTCTATTAATAAAAGGAAAAAAAAAGAACTATGGCTTGCCCAGGGTCATCCAGCAGCTGCAAAGAAAGGAGTGGGGAATCAATCCCCAAGTAGAGGAGTGAGGGAAGAAGGAGGAGGAGAAGGAGATTGGATTTATACCCGGCCCTTCCCAAGGGAGTCTCAGAGTGGCTTACAAACTCCTTTCCCTCCCCCTCCCCACAACAGACACCCTGTGAGGCAGGTGGGGCTGAGAGAGCTCTTGACAGAAACTGCTCTTTTTCCAGGACAGCTCTTGTCAGAACTATGGCTTGCCCAAGGTCATCCAGCAGCTGCAAGTAGAGGAGTGGGGAATCAAACCCGGTTCTCCCAGATTAGAGTCCGCGCACTTAACCACGACACCAAACTGGCTGGACTGGAAGGGGAAGTCGTGGAAGCAGTGACAGGATTCACGTTCTTGGGATCCAAGATCACTGCAGACGGTGACTGCATCCATTTAATTAAAAGATGCCTGCTCCTTGGGAGGAAAGCGATGGCGAACCTAGACAGCATGATTAAAAGTAGTGACATCTCCCTGCCAACAAAAGTCCGCGTGGTCAAAGCAATGGTATTCCCAGTTGTCATGTATGGCTGTGAGAGTTGGACTATCAGGAAGGCCGAGCGCCGAAGAATAGATTCTTTTGAACTATGGTGCTGGAGAAGACTCTTGAGAGTCCCTTGGACTGCAAGGAGATCAAATTAGTTCATCCTAAAAGAAATCAACCCTGACTGTTCCCTGGAAGGCCGGATACTGAAGCTGAAGCTCAAAGACTTTGGCCACCCAATGAGACGGGCACACTCACTGGATGCTGGGAAAGATTGAAGGTCAAAGAAGAAGGGGACGGCAAAGGATGAGGTGGTTAGATAGTGTTATCGATGCCACAAGCATGAAGTTAAGCAAACTTCAGAGGACAACGGGGGACAGGAGGGCCTGGCGTGACAACAACAAATGCTTACTTCTAGGCCTAGAGAAGAGTGTTTGTCCTAACAAGACAGAGAGCTTCAGAGGACTTCTCATTATCAGCTGCAGTCTCCAGAACTCCCCCCCCCCCAATCTGGCACATTCCGGCCAAGACACTCAGCCCCCTTCCAGCTACGAAAACACAACCGGAGCCAAACGATTCCAGATGTTTTCGGGGGGGAACAAAGTCCCAGGGCTGACGCTTCCAAACGTGTTTGAAAAACATACACAGTTTGGCTTTGACGACAGGAGCGATCCTCTTTCCCCGCAAAAGCTCCTTCAGAGTAACGGGAGTTCTGAGCAAGCGTGCGCTTCGGACAACTGCGGGGACTGCCGTTTGAAGCGAGCCTGCTCTATTCCCCAGTCCTTGCTTTAAAATCTAGCTGCTTCCCGCAGAGTCCTCTTAAGCAGCGGGCCGATGTGCTGGTGATGACACGGAATGTTCATAAATATTCTGTCTACAGAGGGAGAAGAGTTCAGGCCCACAGTTCCCCAATAAGGATTTTAAACAATTGGTTTGGTTAAGGGAGGAGGAGGAGGAAGAAGAAGAAGAAGAAATAATAATAACAACAACAACAACTGGATTTATACCCTGCCCTTCACTACCCAAAGAAGTAGTCTCAGGGAGGTTTACAATCTCCTTTCCCTTCCCCTCCCCACGACAGACACCCTGTGAGGTAGGTGGGGCTCAGAGAGCTCTTTCGATGACAGCTCCTGAAAGAACAGCTCCGAGAGAACTTGTGACTGACCCAAGGTCACCCAGCTGGCTGCATGCGGAGGAGTGGGGAATCAAACCCGGTTCTCCTAGATTAGAGTCCGCGCTCTTAACCACTGCACCAAACTGCCTCTCAAAACCCCACACAAAACCTCACAGGGAAGGCACTACAGGCATATGTGGCAGGAAGCACCACGAGTATAATTGTGTAGATGCTAGCAAAGTGAACATACACCTGAAGTCATACAGATCGTGAGGGAGTTCTCACGTGTGACAGTTCCTCACACAGGAGTCCTGAATTCAGATCCCCACCTGGCCCTGAAGATCATTAGGTGACCCTGGGCGAATCACTCACTTTTCTCAGTCTTGCCTACCTCAATAGCTGGTGTGACACCAGAACAGGAGAAAGCCAGATACATTGCCCTGAGCTTCTCAAAGAAAGGATGGGACGAGAACGGACAGACAGACATCCCTTTCCTTCAGTGCAGCTATGTGCACTTGAAACCCGACCACGTTCCAGTCCACCATGGGAATAAGGCAGCTTCACAAATCTCCGAAGTTACTAGCTTACCTGGAGGAGGAGGAGATTGGATTTATACTCCACTCTTCACTTGGAGCCTCAGAGCGGCTTACAAACGTCTGTCCCTTCCCCTTCCCACAACAGACACCCTGTGAGCTAGGTGGGGCTGAGAGAGCTCTTTCAAGGACAGCTCTTGTCAGAACTATGGCTTGCCCAGGGTCATCCAGCAGCTGCAAGTAGAGGAGTGGGGAATCAAACCCGGTTCTCCCAGATTAGAGTCCGCACACTTAACTACTACACCAAACTGGCCTACGTGACTGGCTTTCTGGGGGGCTGCAAATTTTAGAAACACCACTCTCTTGCCATTCACAAAACTGTCCTTGACTGATTGCCTGGGAACAACTCTCAGTTCGCCATAGGTAACCAAGCGCAAAACTATTCCCAAGCCTAGTTAGAAGCATGGCCCTTCAGCCTGCTGTTGTAGAACCGCTGCTTGCTGCTTCTCGCGCTGCCAAAAACTGAACGTCTGGGTCAGGACTGAGGTTTATCATTATTTCTCTGTGAAGAACCACAGGACCGTCACCTAGAAAAGCCCAGATGTTTTGCAAAGAGGAAGCAAGACCAGAGAGTAAACTTCTGCACCTCTGGAAGTTGCGTTGACGCATTCCCCATGTACTTATTCAGCTTGGCGATCACACATGTTGATTTTCAGCCTGAGAAGGTACCCTACGGCCACATAACAATTCTACAGCAAGAATGCTACAATGACAACAACAGCCGTTTAAAACAACTTATGCATTAAAATATTAGGCACGGTGTGACCACAACAGACATCGGCCCATGAGCTATTCAGTTCCAAGGCCTTCCGAAAAAGAAACATCTTCAAACACAGGGCTCAGACATCTTCTCATTCGACCCATAAAGCAGTCAACTGCCCCAATTTGCCTTGGGGCAAGCAGGGAATGGAGAGGTGTTTAACCCTTCGAACGCCACTTGGTTTCACTGTTCATAACCTGGCTCCCAGCTCTGTCGTTAGCATTTTCAAGAGAAGGCATAAAGGGCACATCTTTTCTCCTTCAGTTTGGTGTAGTGGTTAAGTGTGCGAACTCTAATCTGGGAGAACCGGGTTTGATTCCCCACTCCTCCACTTGCACCTGGCCGGATGACCTTGGGCCAGTCACAAGCTCTGTCAGAGCTGTCCTTGAAAAAGAGCAGTTTCCGTCAGAGCTCTCTCAGCCCCACCCACCTCACAGGGTGTCTGTTGTGGGGAGGGGAAGGGAAAGGAATTTGTAAACCGCTGTGAGACTCCAAGTGAAGGGCGGGTTATAAATCCAATCTCCTCTCCTCCTCCTCCTCCTCTTCAAAAAGCTAAAAACAGAGCTGGTCTCAAAGAGTGAAAAAAACCCTGTATATGGCGTGGCCTCATTTGGAACACTATGTACAGTTCTGGCCATCTCCAAGAGGGGATTGGATAAACCTATGGAGCAGAGGTCCACAAGGTATAGATGGAAGATGCTGTCTGGGGCAGTGATGCCCTGTATTCTTGGGACTTGGGGGGGAAACAGTGGGAGGGCTTCTGGAGTTCTGGCCCCCGCTGGTGAACCTCCTGATGGCCCCTGGGTTTTGGCCACTGTGTGACATGGAGTCTTGGACTGGATGGGCCACTGGCCTGATCCAACATGGCTTCTCTTATGTTCTTATAAGGGGACTGGATGAACAATCTGGAGCAGAGGTCCATCAGGGGGTATTGGCCACAAGGTGTAGATGGAACACTCTGTCTGGGGCAGTGATGCTCTGTCCTCTTGGTTCTTGGTTTGGGGGGGGGGCACAGTGGGAGGGCCTCTGGAGTTCCGGCCCCTGAGGGCACCTGAATTTTGGCCACTGTGTGACACAGAGTATTGGACTAGAGGGGCCACTGGCCTGATCCAACATGGGTTCTTATGTTCTTATGTCTGCGGAGGTGATGCTCTGTATTCTTGGTGCTCGGGGGGCAAGAGTGAGACTGCTTTTGGAGTTCTGTCCCCGCTGGTGGACCTCCTGATGGCACCTGGGCTTTGGCCACTGTGTGTGACACAGAGTATTGGACTGGATGTGCCATTGGCCTGATCCAACATGGCTTCTCTGATGTTCGTATGTCTGGGGCAGAGATGCCCTGTATTCTTGGGGCTTGGGGGGAAACAGTGGGAGGGTTTCTAGAGTTCTGGCCCTGCTGGTGGACCTCCTGATGGCCCCTGGGCTTTGGCCACTGTGTGACACAGAGTGTTGGACTGGATGAGCCACTGACCTAATCCAACATGGCTTCTCTTATCTTCTTATGTCTGAGGCAGTGATGCTTTGCGTTCTTGGTGCTTGGGGGTGGGGGCAACAGTGGGAGGGCTTCTGGAGTTCTGGCCCTGCTGGGAGACCTCCTGTTGGCCCCTGGGTTTTGGCCACTGTGAGACACAGAGTACTAGACTGGATGGGCCACTGGCCTGATCCAACAAGGCTTCTCTTATGTTTGTAAGTGGCAGCGGTAGGGTTAAACCTCACTCTCTGTTTCCTGCAGAAATTGGAATACTGTGTGCAATTCTGGTCACCACACCTTAAAAAGGATATTATAGCAGAAAAGGGCAACTCGAATGATAAAAGGGTTAGAACACTTTCACTATGAGGAAAGGTTAAGGCGCTTAGGGCTCTTTCGCTTGGAGAAACGACGACTGAGGGGGTGACATGATTGAGGTTTATAAGATTGTGCATGGGAAAGAGCAGGTAGAGAAAGAGGGACTTTTCTCCTTTTCTCACAATACAAAAAACCTGAGAGGTGCGTGTTCGCCACCACCTCTGGATCTCAAAGACGGGGCAGGCTGATGTGAGCAGAGGTGGTCCTTCGGGTATTCCACACCCGAGCCGCTCAAGGCTTTCAAGGACGCCATCGGCATCTTGAACTGAGCCCCCCAAAGCACCAGCAGCCACGACAACCCCCTACCTGTGCATTCCTTGCCGTCTCCCCAGTAACCGGCGGTGCACTCGCAGGTATAATCCAGACCGGAGCCTGCCTGGCAGCGTGCCGTAGTGTCGCACGAGTGGGTGCCGTCGTAGCACGGGTTCAACGTGGTCGGAGCAGAATCGTCTGGATAGGCAAGGAATGCAGAGAAGTGACTGTTTGTCCCTTTATTATTTCTATACCGCCCGTAGCCGAAGCTCTCAGGGTGGTTTACAGCAAGTATAAAAACAAAAGAACACAACAGATCAGACATTAAGAGTTAAAAACTAATTTAAAATAACACAAATATTGAATGGCATTGAAAACAATAGACCAGACCCCCCCAAAAAAAGACCTAGCCCAAAGCAAAAGAGCAGTAATTGTATCGGGCCCCTGCATGACCAGGGAGGTCTTTAAAGGCCTCCGCAAAGAGGGCTGTCTTAACCTGGCGCCAAAAAGATGGCAAATCTGGTGCCAGGCGGGGGCAGCGGGGAGGTTGTTCCAAAGACAGGTAAAGGTAAAGGTTCCCTTGCTCGAAAAGCCAGTCGAATCCGACTCTAGGGTTGCGGTGCTCATCTCCGTTTCCAAGCCTAAGAGCCAGCGCCGTCCGAAGACGTTTCCATGGTCATGTGGCCGGCATGACTAAACACCGAGGCACACGGAATGCTGTTACCTTCCCACCGAAGTGGTACCTATTTATCTACTTGCAATTTCTTGCTTTCGAACTGCTAGGTTGGCAGGAGCTGGAACTAGAGACAGGAGCTCACGCCGTCATGCGGCACACTCAGGTCCCAAACTGCTGAACTACCGGCCTCCCACAGCCTGCAGTTCAGCGTCTTAACCCCTTGAGTCACTGCAGCTCCAAAGACAGGGGCCACCCCCAAAAAGGCCCTCCCCCAAAAAAGGCCCTCCCCCCTCAAGGGGTTGGCACCCAGCGGAAGGCCCCAGAGGTTGAGCGTAGTGTCCGGAGAGATGGGGTTTGGAAGAGGCGCGCCAACAGATACTGTGGTCCCTAGCCGTGCAGGTTAGGAGGAGACCCACTGCTTGGTGCCAGTATCACAGTGTTTATTAAAATAAAGAGACAAAAGAAATATGGTAAGTGCAACCAGCTGTATTCTTTCTTGGGAACTGGAAGCAAGCTAGCCACATCTTGCAGTTCTAGTGAGCAGAGGACCTAAAATGTGACGTTAAAGCAGATGTTCACTTACACAGAGTACATAAGCACATTCATAAAACTCATCCTTGGAGAGTGATGTCAGCCTCACCTTTACCATCTGTCTGAAGAAGTGAGAACTGACTCAAGAAAGCTCATAGTTAAAGGTAAAGGTTCCCTTGCTCGAAAGCCAGTCGAGTCCAACTCTAGGGTTGCAGTGCTCATCTCCGTTTCAAAGCCGAAGAGCCAGCGCTGTCCGAAGACGTTTCCGTGGTCATGTGGCCGGCATGACTAAACACCGAGGCGCACGGAACACTGTTCCCTTCCCACCGAAGTGGTACCTCTTTTACTTGCAATTTCTTGCTTTCGCACTGCTAGGTTGGCAGGAGCTGGAACTAGAGACGGGAGCTCACTCCGTCACGCGGCACACTCGGGTCTCAAACTGCTGAACTACTGACCTTCGACAGCCTGCAGTTCAGCATCTTAACCACCTGCGCCACCGCAGCTCCCAAGAAAGCCCATACCCTGCCACAAACACTGTTCCCTTCCCACCGAAGTGGTACCTCTTTTACTTGCAATTTCTTGCTTTCGCACTGCTAGGTTGGCAGGAGCTGGAACTAGAGACGGGAGCTCACTCCGTCACGCGGCACACTCGGGTCTCAAACTGCTGAACTACTGACCTTCGACAGCCTGCAGTTCAGCGTCTTAACCACCTGCGCCACCGCAGCTCCCAAGAAAGCCCATACCCTGCCACAAATTTTGTTAGTCTTTAAGGTGCTTCCTACCAACCTAGCAGTTCAAAAGCAAGAAACTGCAAATCGATAAATAGGTGGGAAGGTAACAGTGTGACAGAGTGTTGGACTGGATGGGCCATTGGCCTAGTCCAACATTGGCTTCTCTTATGTTCTTACGAATGAATGACCTCCAACCAATGCTCCCTTCTAAGCTGTAGAGTCTTGTGAGCAAAAATTGTGAGCTACTGGAATTAAAGTTGTGAGCAGTGTTCCTTATAAGCTGAGTTAGTGTGAGCTAGCTCACAGTTTTTTAGCCTCTGGCTCACCCATTTTTGCCTTCGCTCAGGAAGGAGGGCTCCGGGGAAATACTAATTGATGCAGCAGCCAAATGGTTTGCTCACCATTTTCATGCCGGTAGCTCACAAAGTAGAATTTTTGCTCACAAGACTCCACAGTGTAGAGGGAGCATTGGTTGTGAGCGAGCAATCTGGCTGCTACGTAAATGAGCTTGCTCTGGAGCTCTCCTTCCTGAGCGGAGACAAAAAAATGTCTGAGCTGGAGGCTAAAAAACTGTGAGCTGGCTCACACTCACTCCGCTTAGAGCGAACACTGCCTCCAGCATCCTCCAGTTAACAGCCTTGCTCAGGTCTTGCAAACGGAGGGCCTTTGTGGCTTCCTTGATTGAGCCAATCCGTCTTATATGGGGTCTCCCTCTTTCCC
>NW_015160854.1:506721-565237 GCF_001447785.1 Gekko japonicus | reverse complement strand
CTTTCCCTGCTGCCACCATCTTTTCCTTGCATTATCGTCTTTCCCAGTGACTCTAGCTTTCTCCTAATGTGACCACTGCACAATTCTGGGTGAGGCAGCAGACGTCAAAGGTCAATTTGGGTGAGGCCGGCTTTTGGCCCAGGCAGCGGACGTCAAAGGTCATCGGGTCCCTCCTGTTACCATTCGGTTACCTCTCTGTTACCATCTGTACCATGGTCTTCAATTTCCGAGGACAAAGGATGATAACCGCCTTGGTTTACCCAAGGTGGTAAAGGTAAAGGTTTCCCTTGCTCGAAAGCCAGTCGACTCCGACTCTAGGGATGCGGTGCTCATCTCCGTTCCCAAGCCAAAGAGCCAGCGCTGTCCGAAGACGTTTCTGTGGTCATGTGGCTGGCATGGCTAGACGCCAAGGTGCACGGAACACTGTTACATTCCCACTGAAGCGGTACCTATTTATCTACTTGCAATTTCTTGCTTTCGAACGGCTAGGTTGGCAGGAGCTGGGGCCAGAGACGGGAGCTCACTCCGCCATGCGGCAGTCAGGTACCCAAGGTAGGGTACCTATAATATGGAACCCCTTTTGGGATCTAGCCCTTTCTGCCTTTAATTGTCTAACACCAGGGCACCATTGTAACAGTGGTGCTGTAGTTTGATCGCCATCCTTTAAGGGTTAAGTCTATAGTTTTAATCTTGACTTTTTTTGTTTTATCTTAATGTTGTAACCTGCCCTGAGCCCGCTTGGGGGATGGGTAGGATAGAAATAGAAGCAAATAAAATAAAATAAATAGCCTCGGTCTGATCATTTTAGCTTCTAGGGAGAATTCAGGCTTCTATTTATTTACGTTATTAATCCTTTTTCATAGAGGCTCAAAGTGGATTACTGTCAGGATCCTTAGTCAGGTCACACCACACAAGGCTTCATAAGAAGATAACTATTTATTAGTGGTTCCAGTACTAAAGAACACGTGTACAGGTTGCGTCAGGAATAGCCGTCCGTACTAGGGACTCTGACTTATAGTGAAATCAAACCTTCCCCCTGTAAGCATAGGCCAATGGATATAGTTCGCACACACGGCAAAGCAAGCGGGCATAGCCGTGAAGCCGTTAACTTTTCCAGCTGTCAAAACAGGAGCTGGAACATCTGCAAGGTCAAGCGTAAGATAGCACACAGTAGCTGGGCAGGAAAGAGCTGAGAACGAGAAGGAGGATACCCCTCTACATTCCAGATCCAGTAAATCGCTCGCTCACCACTTTAATGCCAGGGCTCACAAGGTAGAATTTTTGCTCACAAGACTCCATAGCTTAGAGGGAGCATTGCTCACAACAACTGGAGAAACGGCCACCTATGCTTTTGCCTCAGCAGGGCTGCCATTCCGGATGCTGAGGTCCCATTGAGGGATAAGGAAGTCCTCCAAAGAGCTGGAACGCCACGAGAACCTGCCCTCCCCATATTCAGGACTAGAAATGTAAAATTTCTGGAAATTTTGAAGCTCGGGAAAAAACCCATTTTTCCCCCAGTTTTTTTCGGGGGGGAATGGAAATTTTGGGAAAAATTGAAAAAAATGCCACATTAGCACGTCTTTTTTCTTTTCCAGATTGAACGTCATTCTGTTACTTTAGGAACATAAAATATGACTATGGACATTTTCACTTGGCGTGAAATTATCACAAGTGGCATATTGAAAATATAGTGTATCCAAACAATTATTACAAACAGAATACCCACCCACATGCAAAAACAAAACTGAAACCTTTTAATTTTCTTCTGACAATAGCACCTCCTAAAGGAAGAAATGCGTCTTGTTCTTGCATTGGAGAGTTCAGTTTGTAACCCAGGACTTGCTTGTCCTCAGTGCACAGCAATTAGATCAATCTAATACCATATATATATATATATATATATATAGAAATTATTTGGAAAATATTTGAACACCTTGTCTTAAAATATTTTATTCACCATGTTAAAATAAAACGTTCCATAATCATTTTTTTCTTTTCTTTTCTTTTTTTCAATTTTTCCAATTTTTCGGGGGGGAAAACAAAAAAGTCTTCAGGAAAAAAACGGGGGACAAATGTTTTTTCCGGGCCTTCACATCTCTATTCAGGACTCACCTTGAGTTAGGGACCCGATCTGGTTGGTGACGGCGTAACGCAGCACCCTCTCCTCCTCGTTGTACAGGGCAAAGATCCGGTCTACCGTCAGCTGCTGGGCGGCAGGGACTACCCAGCGGTGGCGCCCGTGCGGGCAGCTCTGGTACGTGATATTCTGAACCAGCCGGTAGGAAAAGGTCTGATTGAGGCTCCTGGAAGTGAGGGAATACTCCCGGTAAGAGGTGGACGTCACCACTTTGGGAAGGAAGCAAAAAAGAAAAGAAATCACAAAGAAGTGTCACATTATTATTTTTTTAATATTTGTTTTTATTGATTTTTAACAGCGTAAACACAACAAAATCAGTCACAAAGAGCAATTACCGGCTCAATTAAACAGCTTTTCTTACATAACTCCCACAGTATCAGAGTAAAGTCAAACGTTTGTATAGACTAACTACCAAACACATCTTTGCTCTGATCAAACAGAGAGTAATTGATATTGAAATGCAAGAGCTTAGAGCTTTGGCTTCTGGTAGATGTTCCCCTGTAAGATGGGCACGTTTTCCGATTAACGCCCCAGCACAATACTTAGCGGATCTGACCTCCCCACAGCTGCGTAGAGCATTTATGCTGGCCCGATTTAATGTGCTCCCCTCTGCGCTTTTAGCAGGAAGATTTAAGAAAATCTCCTACTCTGTAAGGTTCTGTGATGGTGATTCAGAGGAGATTGAAACAATTGAACATGTATTCCTCTATTGTAGTTTGTATGATGACATTCGGGAAGCCTATCTAGAAGATATTCTTAAGAATGATGCCAAGCAATCCGATGACAGAAGGTTGTATCGTTTATTGGCTTCACAAAATATAGCGGTTATTGAAGCGGTTGCCAAGTTCTGTAACTGCCTTATCATGGGGAAGCTGTGTGTCAGATCCATGAACTGAATGGCGACTGTATGATTGTGATCTATGCCAATAAAGGTTTTGAACTTGAACTTGAGTTTTAACAGCGTAAACACAACAAAATCAGACACAAAGAGCAATTACCGGCTCAGTTAAACAGCTTTTCTTACATAACTCCCACAGTATCAGAGTAAAGTCAAACATTTGTATAGACTAACTACCAAACAGTTAAAACAACAACAGCTTCTTGTACAGCGGGTTTTTTGGAACGGTTTCTCTATTTTCTAAATAGCTAATAATAGGAAAACATGCTGCCTGAAACCACTTTTGGTATTTCTCTGATTGCATGGCTGAGGAAGGGAAAGGAGTTTGTCAGCCGCTCTGAGATTCCAAGTGAAGGGCCGGGTATGAATCCAATCAGCAGCAGCAGAAGAGGAAGAGGAAGAAGAGGAGGAAGAGGAAGAAGAAGAGGAAGAGGAGGAAGAGGAAGAAGAAGAGGAAGAAGAAGAAGAGGAAGAGGAGATTGGATTTATACCCCGCCCTTCACTTGGAGTCTCAGAGCGGCTTCCAAACTCCTCTCCCTCCCCCTCCCCACAACAGACACCCTGTGAGGTGGGTGGGGCTGAGAGAACTCTTGACAGAAACTGCTCTTTTTCAAGGACAGCTGTGCCAGAGCTTGTGACTGACCCAAGGTCACATCAGCAGGTGCTGAGTCTCCTACAAGGGAACGCCTACAAGATAATTACTCAGCCCTACCCCACATTCCTGAGTAGATATAAATTACCTGCCTACCATTTTTCTTCTCACCCTGACACAGAGAGTAATCCATCTTTCTGTGTCATACCTCTGAGGATGCCAGTCACAGCTACCGGCGAAACGTCAGGTCCTACAATGCCAAGACCACGGCCAGACAACCCGGAAAATCTACAACAGCTAATGAACTCCGGCCGTGAAAGCCCTCGACAACATATTAAAGCCGTTTTGGTTGTCAATAACCAGATGTTGCTATCTATGTTAAAGAGCCAGGCTGACGTCTTCGCTTCCAGCATCTGGCACGACTGAGGTTCCGCAGGGATGTTCACGAACATTCCAACTGCTCAGCCGAGGACAGCCGAGGCTGGGGACTGACCGGTCAACCCGCCAGCTAATAGCCAAGAGTATATTTTGGCTGAGAACGCTGGATTTTTTCCCCCTGGGCATTTGGAATGCTTGCAATGCGGAACCCATACTCAGGGGTGATGGCCTGTTTGCAACAGGGGAAGGGGAAGAGAGACAGAATTCTGCAACATACATCGTGGCGCACGCTAAACATGCAGAGCCCCTGAAAGACCAGGGGTCCCCAAGCACCTGCCAAGCACTTTTAGAACACAAGGCATGCCGGGTGGGGCTCTTATCCAGCAGGGCTTCTGACTGGCCATTAGAGATCTGATTGGCTGTACAGACTAAAATGACAGTGTTTTGGCGGCAGCTGCCAACACAGTGTTGGTTTCATTCTCTCTCGCACTCCTCTTTCGCTTTGTAAAATTACTATCCATATCCCCTGCACCTCAGCTTCCTCTGTGTGTGTCTCCACCTCCCACGGTAGCCATTTTGTGGCTCTTCCCACCTATCTGTGCCAGAATCCCAAAGAGGCCCACAGGCTCAAAAGGCTGGGAAGAGAAGAAGAAAGTGGATTTATACCCCGCCCTTCACTCGGGGTCTCAGAGCGGCTTACAATCTCCTTTTCCCTTCCCCTCGCCACAACAGACACCCTGAGAGGTAGGCGGGGCTGAGAGAGCCTATCTCAAGAACTGTCCTTGAGATCAGCTCTGAGAGAACTTGTGACTGACCCAAGGTCACACCAGCAGCTGCACGTGGAGGAGTGGGGCATCAAACCCCAGATTAGAGTCCGCGCTCCTAACCACGACACCAAACTGGGACCCCCGTGATAGACAAATGACCACACGCAGCCCATGAGAAACGGTCAGGAGAACGTCCCCCATACCTGAATCCGAATAGTGGTAGATTTCCTTGTAAGGCATGATGTGGACGGTGGAATCCTCCGGAACAGAAGGCACCCGCCCTTGAATGTCCGTCTTAATGCTGAGGTGGTTTTCCGCATCCAGCCCTTCCGCCGTCTGCTGGACAGAAACCTTTTCCTCTCCCGGATAGAACGTGGCTTCAACATTGTGAGTGAATTGAGCACCTGTTTGGAAGACGTCAAGGGGGATGACAAGCTAGAGACGGCATTCAACGAGATCTGAACACGCTGGAATAGCGGGCAGACGTGAATCAGACATAATTCGACAAGGATAAGTGCAGAGTTCTACATCTAGGTAACAGAAATGAGACGCGCGCATACTGGACGAGGGACACACTTCTGAACAAGATCTTGGGGTATGGACTATAAAACTAAACATGAGCTGTCAGTGTGATGCAGCAGCAAAAAGGGCTAATGCAATCTTGGGGTGTTATCAGCAGAGGCATCAAACCAAATCACAAGGTGTCATAGTCCAGCTGTACACCACACTGGTCAGGCTGCACCTGGACTACTGTGTGCAGTTCTGGAGGCCTCACTTCAAACAGGACATGGACAGAATGAAGCGGGTGCAGAGGAGAGCGACAAGGATGATCGGGGGCCTGGAGACCAAGCCCTGCGAGGAACAGCTGAGGGACTTGGGAAGGTTAGGTCTGGAGAAGAGGAGGTTGAGGGGGGGACATGATTGCTCTCTTTAAGTATTCGAAAAGCTGTCACTTTAGAGGAGGGCAGGGAGCTGTTCCTGTGGGCAGCAGAGGAGAGGACTCACAAGAATGGGTTTCGATTAAGGGCAGAAGGTACCAGCTGGATCTTAGGGAAAACCTTTTTACAGTAAGAGTAGTTCAACAGTGGAATCGGCTGCCGGGGGGGCAGTGACAGAGGCCTACACACTTGCTTAATTCTTTTGTTTTCCTCCCTCTAGTGGTCGATTTGATACTACACCAGTTCATGTCCGACATAAAAACCTGTACTTAAAATCTGTAGGGAGAAATATGCCAGACGTAAACCAGTGTAATATCGAATCAAGCGCAAAAAGGGAGCAAAAAACATACAGAACTGGAAAAACAAAACCCGAAGAAGCAGGAACTTACAAGCTAGGAAAATGAGAATGTGGGAAAAACCACTGAATACTTCATTTCAGTTGCAGAACAGAACTTTTCCAAGCGCAGAACGGTATCAGTGCGTAGACCGAAAGCGCAGCAGTCGCACAGCCTTGTCTGTTCCCGCCCAATCTACATTCTACTCACCAGCGATACTGAAGCCGTTTTCATACCCAGGTTTCTCCAGCGCAAAGAGCCAGCCAAAGAGGCCCCCGATGGCCGCCAAAGGCATCAGCGCCCGGGCGGCCAGCTGCGGAATGTGGCTGATGGCGGTATAGGCTCGCCCATCGTTGCCAACGATGTAGGCATTCATATCGATGTCGCTAAACCGCACCGGTGTCTGTCCCGCCAGGAGATTCCCGCTCACTTTACCGTTGAGACGATGAGCAGCGCCTGTGGTATTGGGAGAAAATCCTGCTCACACAATGCAGAACTTCAGTAAATCACCAAAGTGATGAACACGTGGAATTCGTTGCCACAGGAGGTGGTGGCGGCTACAAGCATGGACGGCTTCAAGAGGGAACTGAATAAGCATATGGAGCAGAGGTCCATCAGTGGCTATTAGCCACAAGGTATAGATAGGGGCTCTGGGGCAAGTGATGCTCTGTCATCTTGGTGCTTGGGGGGGGGGTGACAGTGGGAGGGCTTCTAGTCTCCTGGCCCCACTGGTGGGCCTCCTTTTTTTTACACCCTCTTCCTCGCTGTTTTTTTTTTTTTTTTGGTAAACAAATTTTTTTTTTTCAGGAATACAACATATAAAACTTTTCATTCTATCAATTGTCTACCCCATTCCCAGTTCCTCCCCTCCCTCCAATGGCTTCCCACAATGCTTCCACCCCTGCTCCAAATTACTTCATATCATCAACAATATCAGTTTTTCATCATTACAATCTAAAGATAACATCGTTTGACTTAATATTGATCTAAACATATTAAGTTTTGTTTCACATCCCAGTTCTTTTCCAGATAAATTTTAAAATCATTCCATTCTCCAAAAAACTCATCGTCTTCTTTGTTATTCAGTTTTTTTGTAATCTTATCCATTTGTGCCATGAACAGAACTTTTTGTATCCATTCTTCAACCTCTGGTACCTTTTCTGTCTTCCAAAACTGAGCATAAATCATTCTCGCTGTCACTATCAGGTACCAGAGTAAAGTTTTTTTAGTCGTATTGACTTCTTCCATTTTGAGTCCCAAAAGCAGAATTTCCGGTGCTTTTTTAAAAGAACATTTCAGTATTTTTTGCATTTCATTGTGGACTTTTGTCCAAAAGTCTACAGCTTTCTCACAAGTCCACCACATATGATAAAATGAGCCCTCATGCCTCTTACATTTCCAGCATTTGTTTGACATATTTTGATTCATATTTGCAATCTTCTTAGGTGTCATGTACCACCTATACATCATCTTATAACAATTTTCTTTAACATTAGTACATGTCGAGATCTTAATAGAGTTTTTCCACAAATATTCCCAAGTTTCCATATCTACTTCCTTATTCATATTAATAGCCCATTTTAACATTTGTTCTTTAACAGTTTCATCTTCAGTATACCATTTTAACAACACCTTATACATTTTAGAAATATTTTTTCCTCCTCCACTCTCCCATACCTTTTCAATTTCATTTTTTTCCTCTCTAAAACCATAGTTTTTTTTGTCAGATCTAAAAAGATCATAAATCTGCATATATTTCAACCACTCATATTCATATTCAATTTCATTCTGCTTTTTCATTACCCACTCTGTTCCCTCTTTTTTAATTAAATCTCTATATGGCAACCAGTCTCTACCTCGCTGTCTTGAGTAAGATATCAACACTTCTACTGGTACAATCCACAATGGTCTTAAGTCACTCTGGTACTTCTTATATCTTGTCCATACCATATACAAAGCTTTTCTCACCAAGTGAAGTTTAAAAAAACTGTCCATTTTTATCTTGTCATACCATAAATATGCATGCCAGCCAAATCTACAATCATGCCCTTCCAACCCCAACAATCTGTCATTTTCAAGCTTCACCCATTGATCCATCCATGTTAGACAAACCGCTTCATAATATAGTCTAAGATTTGGCATTTGTAGACCTCCTCTTTCTTTGGCATCACAAAGTATTTTCATTTTGATCCTTGGTTTCTTGCCTGCCCAAACAAATTTTGACAACTCTTGTTGCCACTTGGCCAACAAATCCGTTTTATGCAGAATTGGTATTGTTTGGAACAGGAACATCAAACGTGGTAGGACATTCATTTTTATAACTGATATTCTTCCCATCAGTGATAAGTTCATTTTATCCCATTTCTTAAAATCTTGAGTCAGCTTAGTCCATAATTTCTCATAATTATTCTTATATAGGTCTATATTTTTTGCCGTTAATTCAATTCCAAGGTATTTTGTTTTTTTAACTACTTCACATTGTACCAGTTCTTGTAGTTCCACTTGTTTTTGTTTGATCATGTTTTTACATATAAGTTTTGTTTTATTCTTATTTACGTAAAAGCCGGCCAATTCTCCAAACTCCTTTATTTTTTGAAAAAGCAATGTCAATTTTTCTGTTGGGTTTTCCACCATAAACATTACATCGTCTGCAAATGCTCGATATTTGTATTGGTGTCCTTTATGTGTCAAGCCCTTTATTTCTTGATCGTACTGTATTTTTTGTAAAAGTATTTCCAATACCCAGATAAATAATAACGGTGATAACGGACAACCTTGCCTTGTTCCTTTCTGTACTTTGAAGTTATCTGTCAGTTCTTTATTCACATTTATTTTAGCTCTTTGTTCAGAATAGATAGCTTCAATACAATTTCTAAAATGTTGTCCCGCTTCAATCTTTTCCATCATCTGGTGCATAAAATTCCAATTAAGATTGTCAAAAGCTTTTTCTGCATCAACAAACAGAAAAGCTACTTCTTTTTCTGGGTGCTTTTCATAATATTCAATTGCGTCCATTACTATTCTTACATTGTCTCTAATCTGCCTTTTGGGTAAAAAGCCCGCTTGATCTTCAGAAATTACCGTTTGTAAATAGTTTTTCACCCTTTCTGCAATAATTTTTGCAAAGATTTTATAATCGTTGTTCAAAAGAGATATTGGCCTGTAGTTCTTTACATTTGTTGAATCTTGTCCTTCCTTTGGAATCAAAGAAATAATTGCTTCTTTCCATGAGTCCGGCACCTTTTTGTTTTCTCTTATTTCGTTGGTTAAAGCTTCCAGGACCGGGGAAATTTCTTCTTTCATCTTTTTGTAGAATTTCGCTGTAAATCCGTCCGGCCCAGGCGCCTTCCCCAACTTTGTCTCTTCTATTGCCTTCATCACTTCTTCTTTTTGAATTGGACCATTTAATAAATCTTTGTATTCCTTACTTATTTTTGGTAGTGGAATCTCCTTTAAATATGTTTTAATCTTCTCAAGATCAACTCTAGTTGTTTGGAATAGTTTAGCATAATACTTGAAGAAACATCTCTTTATTCCATTAGGATCAACGAACTCTTTTCCATCTTCTATTATTTTGGTTATCATTCTTCTCTCTCTTCTAGCCTTAAGTTGCCAAGCTAAGTATTTTCCCGGTTTGTTCGCCCCTTCAAAAGATTTCTGTTGTAACTTCTTTAAATTCCAATACATTTCCTGATTCCAAGTCTCATTCAGTTGTTCCTTCAGCAACTTTAATTCTTTAATAATTTGCTTTTTTCCAGGCTTCTTTTTTAATTCCTTTTCTTTCTGAGCAATTTTTTCTAACACTTCTGTTTGTTTTTGAAGTTTTTCCTTTTTTTGCTTCACGTTTTGCGAGATGAGAATTCCTCTCATCACCGCTTTATAAGCATCCCATACAATCTGTATCGGTGTTTCTTTATTTAAATTTTGTTGAAAGAATTGTTTCGTTTCTTCCTTTAACATCTCAATTACTGTTTTCTTATCCAACAAGTCTTCATTAATCCTCCACAGAAAGGGTTTTTTCCTTTCTGTGGAACTCCATACCACCGGATTGTGATCTGAATTACATCTTGGCAAAATTTCAGTCTTATGTGTTTTCATTGATAATTCTTCAGACATCCAAATCATATCAATTCTGGAAAAAGAGCAATGTCTATTGGAATAAAAAGTAAAGTCTTTCTGCATCGGGTTCCATTTCCTCCAAACATCTTCTAATTTTTCTTGCTTAACTAATTCAAAAAAATTCTTTGGCAGTTTTCCGCTGAATTCGTTGTCCTTTTGTGGTTTTCTGTCTACACGATCTATTGTCCCATTAAAGTCTCCGGCCATAATAACTTGCTCATAAGTCAATTGTTGTAATTGGTCAGTTATATCCTTAAAAAATTTTTCCTTTGCTCCATTGGGTGCGTACACGTTGATCAACAATGTTTTTTTCTGCTGAATCATTAATTCCACACCCACGTATCTGCCATCTATGTCCTTAAAAATTTCTGTAGGTTGTAACTCCTTCTTCACATATGTCACAACTCCTTTTTTCTTGTTTGAGGCCGCAGAACAAAATTCAATTCCAAATAAAGCATTCTTTAAATATTTTATATCCTGTTTTCTAATATGTGTTTCTTGCAAGCATATCACGTTGCATTTCTGTTTCTGTATCCAATGATTGATTCTTTTCCTCTTGTTTGGTGAATTTAATCCATTAACATTCCATGACAACAATTTGTACTCCATTATGCGTTTTATTTTAAAGTTCTCCAAAGACGTCCGCATTGTCCGCCTTAAATTTATAAAAGTCCATCATCGATCTGATCTGAATCCTCCCACCTTGATACGTAAAGGATAAACCTTGTGGAATCTCCCATCTATATCTGATGCTCAAAGCTCTGAGTTTGTCCGCCAAGGATTTATACCTTTTCCTGTCTTGCAGTATTGTTCTTGGGAGTTCTCTCATCACCATAATTTTGTTTCCCTCTATTACAAAAGGGACGTTGAATTGCTTCTTGAATATCTCCTCTGTTATTGATCTTGTTACAAATTGTACAATTACATCCCTTGGTAAATTCTTCTTTTCTGCAATTCTGGAGTTCACTCTATAAATCAAATCAAAGTCTGAGTCCATTGACCCTTCCTCCTCGCCCAGAAAAGCCGTTATCACTTCCATCATTTTTTCTTTTAAGTTCTCATTCTCTGTTTCCTTAATGCCTCTGAATCTCAGATGAGTCTGCATCCTTCTGAACTCCATCATTGTCTCTGATCTTGTAATTTGTTGAGTCAAAGAATCTTGTTTCTCTTCTATTTTTTGTATCTTCTCCTCTGTCTCTGTAGTCTTGGTTGCATTTGCTTGAACATCCTTCTTAACTCCTTCCATTTCTTGCTTGATTGAAGTTATTTCTGTAGTAACCAGTTCCTTCAATGCTGTTATGTTCTTCTCTTGGACTTCTTCTAGATGTTTCAGATGAATCTGAGTTTGCTTCTCCAGTTGGTCCCCCAATGTTTTTTCTATCTGCTCCCCCATGGCTTGTATTGCCTCTGTCATTCTCTTCTCCATTGCTTCCATGGAGGCTTGCATCTCTTTTTTCTCTCGTTCCCTTGACATTTTGGGGGTTGAAGTAGATCCAATCCTAGGTCTCACAACTGGTTTAAGTTCTGGGTCTGAGTCGGCTCTTTTCTTGCCTCTCCTGGTCTCCGTCTTGGCGATTTCTTTTCAATTCACAGATTCGCAAGATAAAGCACTCTTCTAGATGATAAGATTTAGTCCTCCATGCCTCTCTGTTTACGCTTTCCAAAGACCCTTAGAAATATATTAAAAAAGCAAATTTAGTTGAAGTCCTCCTCAAAATGTCGGGCGCAACTTCTCTATGGTAATTTCATGTAGAGTAGGTCAGATTGGTATTTTGCAGGCCCTTCCTTCCGCATAAAACTCACTTCCGGTCCGGCACCTTTAAAAGTTCCACTGTCTTCCTTTCGCTAATGCCCGTCTAGGAATTCAACTTCCTGGATGTTTCACACGGACCTCTTTCTTTGTGACACCAGCCTGTCATCTTGGTGCTTGGGGGGGGGGCAACAGTGGGAGGGCTTCTAATGTCCTGGCCCCACTGGTGGGCCTCCTTATGGTACCTGGTATATTTTGGCCACTGTGTGACACAGAGTGTTGGACTGGATGGGCCATTGGCCTGATCCAACACTGGCTTCTCTTATGTTCTCTTATGTTCTTAACTTTGAGGAGTATTTGGCACACTGCACACAATTAGGATCTCATAAGATCTCACTTTCATTTTTAAACAAATAGAGAAGAACATAAGAACCCTATTGATCAGACCAGTGGTCCATCTCGTCCAGCATCCTGTCCCACAGAGTGGCCAACCAGTTCCTCTGGAGGGCCAACAACAGGGCAGGGAGTCCGAGGCCTTCATAAGAACATCAGAAGGACCCTGCTGGATCAAACCAGTGGTCCCTCTAGTCCTGGATCCTGCCTCACACAGTGGCCAACCAGTTCCTCTGGAGGGCCAACAACAGGGCAGGGAGTCCGAGGCCTTCATAAGAACATCAGAAGAACCCTGCTAGATCAGAGCAGTGGTCCATCTAGTCCAGCCTCCTGTCTCACACAGTGGCCAACCAGTTCCTCTGTAGGGCCAACAATAGGGCAGAGAGGCCAAGGCCTTCCCCTGATGTTGCCTCCTGGCTCTGGGAGTCAGAAGATTAGTGCCTCTGAATGTGGAGGTTCCTCTCAGTCACCAGGGCTAGTAGTCATTGATAGACTTAGCCTCCATGAGTCTATCTCGTCTCCTTTTAAAGCTGTTTATTCCTACAAGAACATAAGAAGAAATGGTTGAAATTAAATCAGAAGAGTTTTCGGCTAAACCTCAGGAAGAACTTCCTGACAGAGCGATTCCTCGGTGGAACCAGCTTCCTCGGGAGGTGGCGGGCTCTCCTTCCTTGGAGTTTTTCAAGCAGAGGATCGATGGCCATCTGACAGCAATGCTGATTCTGTGAACTTAGGCTGATCATGAGACGGGAGGGCAGGAAGGGTTGCCTCAATGCTTAGTTCTCATGGCACTTTCTAATATGCCCGGGATAATGCCGATCACCACTTTGGGGTCAGGAAGCAATTTCCTCCAGGCCCATTTGGCCATGGATCCAAGAGGCTTTGTTTGGTGGGGGGTTTGTCATCTTCTGGGCATAGAGCAGGGGTCACTGGGGTCAGTGGGGGTGTGTGCATTGTGCAGAGGGTTGGACTAGATGACCCTGGAGGTCTCGTCCAACTATGTGATTGTAAGAAGAATGTGTTGAATGTATTAAAGGTAAAGGTTCCCTTGCTCGAAAGCCAGTCGAGTTCGACTCTAGGGTTGCGGTGCTCATCTTTGTTTCAAAGCCGAAGAGCCAGCGCTGTCCGTGGTCATGTGGCCGGCATGACTAAACACCAAGGCGCACGGAACGCTGTTCTCTTCCCACCAAAGTGGTCCCTATTTATCTACTTGCAATTTCTTGCTTTCAAACTGCTAGGTTGGCAGGAGCTGGAACTAGAGATGGGAGCTCACTCCGTCTTGCGGCACACTCGGGTCTCGAACTGAACTACCGACCTTCCACAGCCTGCAGTTCAGCGTCTTAACCACTCGAGCCACCGCAGCTCCTAGCTGAATGTATTACATAAAGATATTACAATGGATCACAGATCCACCTGCTTTGATCCGACTGGCAGCAACCATCCAGGTTCTTGAGCAGAGAAAGGTGCTTCTCAGTAACTGCCCCCTGCTATCCTTTAACTCAGGAGCGGACTAATATTTTAGCATGAGAACCACATTGGGAAATTCTTGTACATTAGTAATACCACTAATTTAAAGACTTAGAGGGAGAAAAAAATGCTCCGTTCATATTTATTTCTTTAGTCATTGATCACTTGGTTTTCCAATTCTTTAGGGGCTGCGGTGGCTCAAGTGGTTAAGATGCTGAACTGTAGACCGGCAGTTCGAGACCCGAGTGCCGCATGACGGAGTGAGCGCCCGTCTCTGGCCCCAGCCCCTGCCAACCTAGCAGTTCGAAAGCAAGAAACTGCAAGTAGATAAATAGGTACCGCTCCGGTAGGAAGGGAATAGCGTTCCGTGTGCCTCGGCGTCTAGTCGTGCCGGCCACATCACCACGGAGAAGTCTTCGGACAGCGCTGGCTCTTCAGCTTGGAAACGGAGATGAGCACCGCACCCCTAGAGTCGGATTCGACTGGCTTTTGTGCAAGGGAAACCTTTACCTTTACCTTTCCAATTCTTTATTAATTCTGAGAACCAATTGTCACTTATTTATAAAATGCAAACTGCAGGCTCATGAAGCCTCAGTTTGCCTCGGGGCCGTGTGGGGAAGGGAGAAAGTGTTTAACCTTTTCATTCTCTACTCACTTCTACTAATCAGGCTCCCCGCACTATTATTGTCTTGTTCAGAATATATTTTTATCCTTAAAATGTTAAAAACAAAGGTGACAGCCCAGTTCCAATGAGCTAAAGAAAATGGAGGTTGAAGGGTTAAATCACTTCTCCCTTCCCCGCATGGCCCTGAGGCAAACTGAAGCTGGTTGCATTTTTTTTTAGATGGATGGAAAAGAAGAAGAAAAAGAGATTGGATTTATACCCCGCCCTTCACCTGGAGTCTCAGAGCGGCTTACAAACTCTTTTCCCTTCCCCTCCCCACAACAGACACCCTGTGAGGTGGGTGGGGCTGAGAGAACTCTGACACAAACTGCTCTTTCAGGAACAGCTGTGCCAGAGCTTGTGACTGACCCAAGGTCACACCAGCAGGTGCAAATGGAGGAGTGGGGAATCAAACCCGGTTCTCCCAGATTAGAGTCCGCGGTGAAAATGGAGGATTGGGTAATCAAACCCGGTGCTCCCCGATTAGAGTCCGCGCAGTTACCCACCACACCAAACTGGAGAAGTGTGATATTCATCCTGGCATATTTCTGCAAGCTTTGAGGGGTGTGTGAGAGAATTACCCACGGCAGGCTAAACCCACAGAAGTGCAGCGACTGGACAAACATTTGTCAGGGATGCTCTAGGCCAGTGGTGGCGAACCTATGGCACGGGTGCCAGAGGTGGCACTCAGAGCCCTCTCTGTGGGCACGCGTGCCATCGCCTCAGCCAGGCCCAGACCATCATTAAAGTGTCCAATTCTCTGCCAAATAATTTTAAGTAAATTAAAGCATTTGGGGTTGCTTCCCTTACTTTGTTTGGATCATCTGAAATTAACGTATGAGTTGTTTTTTCTAAAGTAAAACCTCAGTATTCAGGTTGAATTGCCGTGTTGGCACTTTGCGATAAATAAGTGGGTTTTGGGTCGCAGTTTGGGCACGCGGTCTCTAAAAGGTTCGTCATCACTACTCTAGGCTTATCCTGCATTGAGCGGGGGGGTGGAGTAGATGGCCTATAAAGGCCCCTTCCAACTCTGTGTGATTCTACGATTCTACGAAACCAAAGCTCAACGTACCTTCTGGTAAGCAGTGTCTGCCGTTCCCGTAGAACTTGGCCTGGCAGTGACAGCAGAACCCGGTGCTGTAGTCCGTGCAGAAGGCATGCTGGGAGCAGTGGCCGTGGTGACGCTCGCAGGTTTCCACGTTGGCCGCACTGTACGTGAACACTAAACGGCAAAGCCCAAGTCGTTAAATCGGGGACTGCCCAAACAGCATCAACTCGGCTTATCCAACGGAACGCAGCCACTTCCTTTACGTCCTTCACCTCTGCCTCCCCTTTCTCCCCCCCCTTTTTTTTGGCTCCCCTTTCTCCCCAGCAGGGACCCAAAGCTGTTTACATGGTTCGGCTCTCCGCCATTTTATCCTGACAACAAGCCTGCGAGGCGGGCTACGCTGGGAGCGCGTGACTGGCCCGACTGGGGCAAGAGATACTCTTTTTCTGGGGGGGGGGGCAACAGTGGGAGGGCTCCTAGTGCCCTGGTCCCAGGGGTCATTTCATAGAAAAAGAGGTGCAGGAGCTCATTAGCATAACTCATTAGCATAACATTTGCATATGCCACACCCCCTGACGTCACCGGAAGTGTGTCAGAAGGCAGCACCCACCGCTCAGGCTCCACTGGACTCTCTTGGATTGCTAGCTATTGGGGGGGGGGAACGTGCAGATCTCTCCTCGCAGAGGAGGGAGAGCTTGTACCCAAATAAAACCTGGTCTTAAAGGTGCCACTGGACTATTTTGGATTGCTAACTATGGGGAGGGGGAATGCGCAGATCTACCCTCACAAAGGAGAGCTTGTACCTGAATAAAACTTGGTCTTAAAGGTGCCACTGGACTGTTTTGGATTCCTAGGTATGGGGGGGGATGCGCAGATCTGTCCTCACAGAGGAGGGAGAGCTTGTACCTGAAGGCGGGCCAGGGGGGGGCTCTGCAACTTACCTGGCTGCTTCTTGCTCCTCGTGGCCCGACTGAGGGCTGCTGGGAGCAGGGGGCGGGGCTCGTTGCATATGCCTGCTCCCTGGGCTCCTTACAGCCGGAGCTCCCGGAGGAAATGACCCCTGCTTGTACTGAATCAAACCCTGAATCAGGTGCATCCAAGTCAGTGTTGTCCGACTCAGACTGGCAGCAGCTCTCCGGGACCTGAAGCGAAAGTCTTTCACGTCACCTGCTGCCTGGTCCTTTTTAACTGGAGATGCTGGGAATTGAACTTGGGACCTTCCGCATGCCAGGCAGAGGCTCTGCCACTGAGCCACACGATCCCTCCCTAAACAGACTCCAGTTCAAGCAGCTTTCCTCAATGCAGACACTTTCGCACGCAAGCCATCAACCGGCAGCATCTCCCAGCTGCAAGCAGTGTTCCCTCTAAGCTGCATTGGTGCGACTTAGCTCACAGCTTCTTAGCCTCGGGCTCGCACATTTTTGCCTTCGCTCAGGAAGGATAGCTCCAGAGCAGTGCTCCCTCTAAGCTGTGGAGTCCTGTGAGCAAAAATTCTACTTTGTGAGCTACTGGCATTAAAGTTGTGAGAGAGCAATTTGGCTACGGCATAAATTAGTCTGCTCTGGAGCCATCCCTTCCTGAACAAACACAAATAAATGTGTGAGCCGGGGGGCTAAAGAACTGTGAGCTAGCTCACACTCACTCAGTTTAACATAAGAACATAAGAGAAGCCCATGTTGGATCAAGCCAATGGCCCATCCAGTCCAACACTCTGTCACACAGGGGCCAAAATACCAGGTGCCAACAGGAGGTCCAGCAGTGGGGCCAGGACACTAGAAGCCCTCCCACTGTTGCCCCCTTCCAGCGCCAAGAAGACAGAGCACCCCTTGCCCCAGCCTGAGAGTTCCTATCTATACCTTGTGGCTCATAGCCACGGATGGACCTCTGCTCCATATGCTTATCCAATCCCCTCTTGAAGCCGTCCATGCTTGTAGCCGCCGCCACCTCCTGTGGCAGTGAATTCCACGTGTTAATCACTCTTTAGGTGAAGAAGGACTTCCTTTTATCCGTTCTAACCCGACCGCTTAGCAATTTCATGGAGTGCCTGCCCACGAGTATTGTGAGAAAGGGAGAAAAGGACCTCTTTCCCTCCAGAGCAAACTAATTTCAGCAGTCGCCAAATCCCTCGCTCACAACTTTAATGCCAGGAGCTCACAAAGTAGAATTTTTGCTCACAAGACTCCACGGCTTAGAGGGAGCATCGGCCGCAAGATATCCCCTTCCGGACTCAGGCTCTTTTCCTCCCCGCTCTAAGGGTGCCTTAATCCCCTTCACAGCAAGGCCTGGGAATCGACACATCCGACAGCCGCAAGCGGGAATGGCCCGTTTCCCACTGGACACGGCTGCTGCCACCAGCTGCCCGGATCTCCCCAGAGGTTGGCAAGCCACCCGATTCCAACCAATAACTCTCTCTCACTCCCTCATTCAGGACCCTGCCTAACAAGGGCCTCTCTTTTACGCACACGCACATGTAAACACATTCAGAAACTTCCACAAACCCCTCCTCTAACTGAGGTCTACAGGGGTTGCAGCTGTCTCCGCGTACAATTCCTCTAAAGACTTCACGGGAGGCTCACCGGTGGGGAAACAGCCCAGCCGGAGTTTAACGCCACATGCTTCTCCAGGGGGACATCTAAAGGAGCGCAAAAATAGCTTTTCTGTCCTGAATGGGTTAGACCCAGACTACAAAATGGCGGTCACAGAAGGCGGGGCCAAAGACAAAATGGCCGCCGCCGTTTACCTTCCGTCGCCGGTGAAGCTCCTTCTGCTGTGGTGGCAGCTGCTGCGGCAGCAACTGTAAAAAAAAAAATCCACCCAGCCAATCAAATCTCCAGTGGCCAATCAGAAGTCTTGCTGGGCAAAAGCGCCACCTGGCCCCGCCCACTTTCTAAAAAGACTTGGCAGGCGCCCAAAAAGGTGCTGGTAGGCAGCATGGTGCCCACGGGCAGCACGTTGAGGACCCCGGGGTTAGAGTATCAAACTTGGATCCGGGAAACCCAGATTCGAATCCCCACTCCGCCATGGAGGGTTGCTTGGTGAGCTTGGGCCCGTCACACCCACTCAGCCTAATCTACCTCACAAGGTCGTTGTGAGGATAGGATGGGGAGGGGGGAGGGGATAAAATGGAGAGGAGGAGAAAAGAACGACATAAGCTGGTTTGACTAAGGAGAAAGGCGGGATATCAATACACACCTGAAGACAAATGAAGCTGCCTTCTACTGAACCGGGCCCTTGGTCCATCAAGGTTGGTATCGTCTACTCAGACTGGCCGTGGCTCTCCGGGGCCTCAGGCAGAGGTCTTTCCCATCACCTCCTGCCTGGTCCTTTTAGATGGAGATGCCGGGGATTGAACCTGGGACCTTCCGCATGCAAAGCAGAGACTCTTCCACTGAGCCACAGCCCCTCCCGAATGAAGCAGATAAATAAATCAATCAGCATAAATTGCCATCCCGTTCTGTAGAAGTGTTATGAAATCTTTACGAATGTAAGAACAGCCCTGTTGGAACAGACAAAAATCCAGCACCCACAATCCAATGCTGGCCAGGAAGCCTCGAAGTGGGATATGTTTAAGTCGCTGAAGCAATGCTGTGTGATTCTGTAGAAGAACAGACAGCTTCAAGAGGGGACTCGATCGACAGATGGAGCAGAGGTCCATCGGTGGCTATTAGCCACAAGGTATAGAAGGACCATTATCTGGGGCAGTGATGCTCTGTCTCCTTGGTGCGTGGGGGGCCCACAGTGGGGGGGCTTCTGGAGTTCTGGCCCCGCTGGTGGACCTCCAGAGGGCACCTGGGTTTTGGCCACTGTGTGACACAGAGTGTTGGATTCGACAGGTCATTGGCCTGATCCAACATGGCTTCTCTCGTGTTCTTAAGTCTGGGGCAGTGATCCTCTGTCTTCTTGGTGCTTTGGGGGGCCCATAGTGGGAGGGCTTCTGGAGTTCTGGCCCCACTGGTGGACCTCCAGAGGGCACCTGGGTTTTGGCCACTGTGTGACACAGAGTGTTGGATTGGACAGGTCATTGGCCTGATCCAACATGGCTTCGCTTATGTTCTTAAGTCTGGGGCAGTGATGCTCTGTCTTCTTGGTGCTTGGGGGGCAACTGTGGGAGGGAGGGCTTCTGGTGCCGCTAGTGAACATAAGAACACAAGAGACGCCAATGTTGGATCAGGCCAAAGGCCCATCCAGGCCAACACTCTGTCACACAGTGGCCAAAAATACCAGGTGCCATCAGGAGGTCCAGCAGTGGGGCCAGGACACTAGAAGCCCTCCCACTGTTGACCTTGGCCCCTGTGTGACACAGACTGTTGGACTGGATGGGCGACCGGCTTAATCCACCACGGCTTCTCTTAACGTTCTTATGTTCATTTATGGTTAAAACAAAGACGTGTGGAAGTGTACGGGCAATATCTCAGAAGCTGTTTGGTGACACCATTTTTCCTGAGGAAGGAACACTAAGGCAGAATGCAAGGCTTAAGACAATAAGCCCGTCCGGAGAGGAGGCTGCCCGCTGCATCTCTGTATGATCCACTGCTTTCGTGTTACCTACTTCCCATCAGCCTCTTCTGAAGAAGAGCCTTTTTACCCAAATCTCTGCATCCAATGGAATTAGATCACCCACATCCTCCTGACCTAGAGAGCCAGCTACACGTTTGTGATTTTAAAGAGTTAGGTCCACAGGCTATGCCATGTGGAGCATGGGAAAATGAGGCTATAGCTCCCCCTCCACTGCTATTTCCAGGCAGGAAAATACCCTTAAGGGCAGACAGGAGCAATGTTCCCTCTAAGCTGTCGAGTCTTGTGAGCAAAAGTTCTACTTTGTGAGCTACTGGCATTAAAGTTGTGAGCGAGCCATTTGGCTACTGCATCAATTAGTTTGCTCTGGAGCCATCCACCCTGAGCTAAGACAAAAATGTGTGAGCCGGAGGCTAAAGAACTGTGAGCTAGCTCACACCAACTCAGCTTAGAGGGAACACTGGACAGGAACTATCCTTCCTTCCCCCCCACCCCGTAGTGCAATTCCAATACTGTCAGGGCTCTCCTGCAGAAGCTGCATGGCTGCAGGGAACTTGGATCCAACTCTTTGCAAACACAAACATGCAGTTTGGACCAGGGACTCGCCCTCCAAGGAGAATGACCATCGCATCTCTGGGCGAGACTGCTCCTCACAGTCAGGGAGGCATGTTCAGAACAGAGACTCATGCATAAATCCGTCCCTTTCAGACAGCTAATCGAAAACTTTCTGGGCATAAAAAGGGAATGGGGGTGTGTGGCTCAGTGGAAGAGCCTCTGCTTGGCATACAGAAGGTCCCAGGTTCAAGCCCTGGCATCTCCAGTTAAAAGGACCGGGCAGGAGGTGATGGGAAAGACCTCCGCCAAAGACCCTGGAGAGCTGTAAAGAGGGGCTGTGGCTCAGTGGAAGAGCCTCTGCTTGGCATGCAGGAGGTCCCAGATTCAATCTCCGACATCTCCAGTTGCAAGGACCAGGCAGTAGGTGACGGGAAAGACCTCTGCCTGAGACCCTGGAGAGCTGTAAAGAGGGGCTGTGACTCAGTGGAAGAGCCTCTGCCTGGCATGCAGGAGGTCCCAGATTCAATCTCCGGCATCTCCAGTTCAAAGGACCAGGCAGGAGGTGATGGGAAAGACCTCAATGGCTCAGTGGAAGAGCCTCTGCTCAGCATGCAGAAGGTCCCAGGTTCAATCCCCGGCATCTCCAGTTAAAAACAACCAGGCAGGAGGTGATGGGAAAGACCTCAGCCTGAGACCATGGAGAGCTGCAAAGAGGGTCTGTGGCTCAGTGGTAGAGCCTCTGCTTGGCATGCAGAAGGTCCCAGGTTCAGTCCCCGGCATCTCCAGTTAAAAGGACCAGGCAGGAGGTGACGTGAAAGACCTCGGCCTGAGACCCTGGAGAGCCGCTGCCAGTCTGAGTAGACAATACCGGCCTTGGTGGACCAAGGGTTTGAATCGCTTGTGTAATTTATTTGTCTGCTTTCTATTGTATTACTAAGTAAAAGAATAAAAAATCTATTAAAAAAGGGGGGGTTGAATCACTATAAGGCGGCTTCGTGGGTTAAACATGGGCATATAGCATCCAACTCAGACTTCCGTGTGCTGCGCCGCTCCCCTGGGGAAACTCCTTCTAACAAAGCCCCGCTACCTAAATTTGGCAGCTGAAGGGGTCTTGGAATGGAAGATCCTGCATAGACCTCTGCCTGAGACTCTGGAGAACTATTGCCAGCCCAAGTAGACAATACCACCTTCGATGGACCAAAAGTCTGATTCAGTATAACGCAGCTTCATGTGTGTTTGGGGAGGGGTTGTGGCTCAGTGGCAGAGCATCTGCTTGGCAAGCAGAAGGTCCCAAGTTCAATCCCCGGCATCTCCATCTAAAAGGATCAGTGTCATTGACATGGGTGAGGGTGAGCTTACAGAGCCTGCAGAAACCACAGCTGGCAGCAGAGGAGGGTAGCTGGCAAGTGCCTGCAACAGCCGTCTTCACACCTGGCCCAGATAAGAAGGAAGAACTGCAAGCTGAAAGCCCTCCTGACTCACCCCCACATGTGACTTGTTTAAGGGAGCAACGGCGGCAAAACTTAGCAAGCAGGCGAAGAGAGGCTAGGCTACAGGGGAGACGCTCAGCCAGCCCAGAGTTCTAAGGAGCCTGGGCGATCGTGCAGCTGGCTAATTGGTAGCAGCATTTAACTCCACACTCTGGGCAGTACGGTTTGTGGAAGCAACGCGTCAGCTTCGGGCTGCTTGCATCCACTCCGGCTCGGCTCTTGCACCTAGACCTTTGGACCCCCTGGCTTTGGACTTGGCTCTATGTTCCTGGCTCCTGACCCCGCCTTGGCTTTTGGAACTACACTTCTGGTTAGTGATTTTGGACTTAACTCTGTGTTCCTGGCTCCTGACCCCGGCTTGGGTTTTTGGATTTTGCACTGCCTTCTTGGCTCCTGACCTTGGCCTGTTCTGGACTCCCTTTGACTGGCACCCCAGCCCGAGACAATCAGGCAGTAGGTGACGTGAAAGACCTCTACCTAAGACCCTGGAGAGCTGCTGCCCGCCTGACCAGACAATACTGCCTTTGATGGAATGAGAGTCTGATTAATGCAGCTTCATGTGTGTTTGGGGAGGGGTTGTGGCTCACTGGCAGAGCATTGGCTTGGCGCACAGAAGGTCCCAAGTTCAATCCCCAGCATCTCCATCTAAACGGACCAGGCAGGAGGTGTTGTGAAAGACCTCCGCCTGAGACCCTGGGGAGCTGCTGTCGGTCTGAGTAGACCATACTGACCTCGATGGACCGAGGCCTGATTCAGTAGAGGGCAGCTTCATGTGTTTGCATGAACGGTGCTTCCAATTTTGATTCAGAGGCAAAACGCATCTGAATTAACAGAAGTCTGGGGAACAAAGACTTAATTTAACATCCTAAGAGTCTCAAACTGTTCAGAAAATGAGGTGATAGATATTTGATGGTACATCTATCTACGGCAGCAAGAATATTACATGCAAAATATTGGCAACAAATGGAAGCACCAAAGAAGCAAGAATATGTGAATAAACTGTTGGAGACGGCTGAAAATGACAAACTGTCATCGTTGATGAGAGGGACAACAGACCCAACATTTCAAAAGACGTGGAAAAAAACCGTATGACTGGTACAATATAAGTGCATAGTTTAAAGTAAGGACATTTTTGGCATTATTAATCTCTTTTAGTTAAATGGAAACTATGGTAAAAAGACAAGAGTATACAGAAACTTAAGCAAACCCATAGAATTTTTTAAATATGGTAAAAGAGTTATAGAAAACATACTGATCTCTTTGTATGTTTTAGGTGTGTAAGTAGATGTTTGTTACAGGTTGTTTGTATGTTTGTTTGTGTAGAATATGAAAAATAATAAAAGTGTACTGCGGTGGCTCAAGTGGTTGAGACGCTGAACTGCAGGCTGTGGAAGGTCAGTAGTTCAGTAGTTCAGTAGTTCGAGACCCGGGTGCCGCAAGATGGAGTGAGCTCCCAGTAGCACCTTTAAGACTAATCAACTTTATTAGTGGTTAAGACGCTGAACTGCAGGCTGTGGAAAGTTGGTCGTTCGAGACCCAAGTGTGCCGCATGACGGAGTGAGCTCCCGTCTCTCGTTTCAGCTCCTGCCAACCTAGCAGTTCGGAAGCAAGAAATTGCAAGTAGATAAATAGGGACCACTTCAGTGGGAACAGCGTTCCGTGCGCCTTGGTGTTTAGTCACGCCGGCCACATGACCACGGAAACGTCTTCGGACAGCGCTGGCTCTTCGGCTTTGAAACGGAGATGAGCACCGCAACCCTAGAGTCGGATTCGACTGGCTTTCGAGCAAGGGTACCTTGTTTTAGGTGTGTAAGTAGATGTTTGTTATAGGTTGTTTGTATGTTAGTTTGTGTATAATATGAAAAATAATAAAAGTGTACCTAATGGGTACTTAAAAAAAAAAGAAAAAGAAAAGAAAATGAGGTCCTACTAGGAACAGATACGCTACCAAATTCCACAGCCTTGCAGTTTTGTCTTGGAAACTCATTTTGTTGGGGGGGTTTTTTTTTTGCTTTTCTCACATGCAAAACCAAACCACGTCTTTACTTTCAGGGCATTTTCCATTCCCTTGTGCCAAACGTTTCCTCCTACTCGACATACGCAACTTTCCATATTGGTTTTTTTGCATGCATGCATTGTGTAGAAACAGACACAAATAACCAACAGGACGCAAACAGATTTGGGAACACCAGTTCACGAGAAAGCCAAAGTAGAAAACACTCACAACGACGGGGGGAAGGGGGTAGGAAACAAGAAAGGGGTGCGTTGTTATGTCCCCGAAGGAGAACCTCTTAAGAGCCTACCGTCGGGGTTAAAACCGATGTCTTCATCTACACCTACAACCCGTCTCCGGTGGTTAAAAGGTGGGGCGTTGTCCGGGAAGCTTTCGAGGATAACCTCACCATCCGGGTAGACAGGGAGGGCTTCCGTTTCTGAAGGGACGCCACCGTCTTCTTCCGGCGGGGACGGCGTCTCCTGAAGGTCCGGATGATACAACAGAACAGCAGTCACAGCCTCAATCGGACTCTCGTACACCAACGGTAACGACGGGGTTCTATCATTTCCTTCTGATACAGAAGATGCCGGGGATGGCAATTCAAGGAACGGCAATTCGGGGAACACCAGATCGGAATCCAGTTCCGAGTACAGAGGCGGGCGGCTGGGCGACGGGTCCAGCAACGCAGCCTCCAGGTCCGAATCCAGAATGGCCCCCGAATGCCTCGGCTCGTGAAAATCGAGTCGGTCGTCGAGGTTTGACGGATCGCCGGATCTCGTTTCCGGCGCCGGCTCGGTGGGCTCCACGGGCGAGTACTCAAAGTCATCTTCGTTTCCGTTGTAGAAGGACTCGGCGTAATCGAGGTTTGAGTCAGGATACTCCACCTCCAGGACGTTTTGATCGACGGCGGCGCTCTCCGGGGTTCTCGACAGACGCCCTTCGAAAGACGCCGATGGTCTCTGGCCCACAGTTGCTGGAACAATGTTCTTCAACTGGGAGCTGCTGCCGATATGGAAGACCCACACGCCAGGGATTCCTGAGTTGCTCGTCCTAAATTCAAAAGAGGGAACTGTCAAAACAGAGTGGCAACCGTGTGTGTGTGTGTGTGTGTGTAAAGTGCCACAAAGTCACAGCCGTGATGGCGACCCACAGAGGGCTTTCAACGCAAAAGATGAACAGAGGTGGTCTGCCATGGCCTCCCTCTGCATAGAAATCCTTGACTTCCTTGGAGGTCTCCTATCCAAATACTACTAACCAGGGCCGACCCTGCTTAGCTTCTGAGATCTGATTTATGGTGAACCTGTATGGTGTTTGTCTGTTTGTTTAACATTTTATTTTCAGTTTCACAAACATTAAAATAAATCAAACATTCCTTTCACTCATTCTAGCTTATGTTACAAATGCTAGAATACATAGCAAAATGTTGGATGTCTGATAAAATACCAAGCAGAGAAGAATTAATTACAAAAATAATGGAAATAAAAGAAATGGACAAAGTAAACATGATACTCTCGGGAAAGTATGAAAATGTGTTTAACAAAAGATGGCAGAAAGTAGATAGATGGTTGGAAATGTATGGATAAGAAGCTCCAAAATATGATGTAATGAATATACTGTTATTTTATGTTATGGAAAAACCAAAATAAAATAATTTTAAAAATAAATAAATAAATCAAACATTCCTTTTAAAACGCATACTTTTCCCAAACCAAAATTCATCTTCCTATTTTAACAATTAACATTTTTAACTAGCATTTTCCATTCTTACTAGAACTTCTTCATTTTCAGCCAGTCGTATATTATATCCCGTCTCGTTCACAATTCTCTCTCTAACTTATTTTGTAATATTAAGGTCAATTTGCACAAACATTAAAATAACTCCAACAAATCCTTTCAGAATACATACTTTTCCAAAAACAAGATTCATCTTTTTAGTTTAACAATTACTATTTTTAACTAGCATTTTCCATTCTTACTATAGCTTCTCCATTTTCAGCCAGTCATATATTATATCCTGTCTCGTCCAAAATTCTTCTTCTGGCTTATTTTGTATTACTAAGGTCTGCTTGTCCATTTCAGCTATCTCAAGTATCTTATTTTGAAGTTCTCTTATCGAAGGTATATTTTTTGGATTTCCATCGCCTTGCTATCAATATTCTGGCTGCGGTTAAGAAATATGTGAACTGACCCAGGGCTGACACTACTTCGCTTCCATGATTTGACGAGATCAGGCCAGCCTGGGCTATCCGAGCCAAGGCATAATCATTGGGCATCATCAAGTCGTGGCCGATTTATGGTGAACCTGTATGGTTTTCAAGGCAAGAGGTGGTTGGCCACCGCCTGCCTCTGCGTAGCAACCCTGGACTTCCTTGGCGGTCTCCCCATCCGAGTACTAACCAAGGCCGACCCTGCTTAGCTTCCGAGATCTGACGAGATTGGCCTAGCCTGGGCCACCCAGGTCAGGTCATACAAACAGAGGTGGTTCGCCACCGCCTGCCTCTGCATAGCACGCCTGGGCTTCCTTGGCGGTCTCCCATCCAAGTACTAACCAAGGCTGACCCCGCTCGTCTTCCGAGATCTGATGAGATGAGGCCACCAAGGTCAGAGCAGCTACTGATTTAAAAATCATAATAAATGATAGCATGCAAAGAATTAAGCATTATTGATTTGATTGATTGATTGATTGCATTTGTATCCCGCCCTCCCCGCGAACAGGCTCAGGGCGGCTCACATAAAATTGGTACAGCGTACCAAGTTCAGATGAAACATGAACACATTTTAATGCATGCTTGCAATGAGGCGGGAAGCCGTTGTTGCCAACAATATAGCCTCGTTCATGACTGTCGCATGTTACCAAATCGCATAAGCCTAAGTCATAAGAACATAACATAAGAACATAAGAACATCCAATGTTGGATCAGGCCAAAGGCCCATCCAGTCCAACACTCTGTATCACACAGTGGCCAGAAATACCAGTGCTATCAGGAGGTCCAGCAGTGGGGCCAGGACACTAGGAGCCCTCCCACTGTTGCCCCCCCCCCCAAGCACCAAGATGACAGAGCATCATTTGCCCCAGACATAAGAACGTAAGAGAAGCCAATGTTGGATCAGGCCAAAGGCCCATCCAGTCCAACACTCTGTGTCACACAGTGGCCAGAAATACCAGGTGCCATCAGGTTCACCAGTGTTGTGTCATGTTGACTGAAGTCATGTTGTGGCAGGAGCGTTGAACTAGGCAGTGAGAGACTCAAGTTCAAATCCCCGCTAAGGAACAGAAGAGAAGCCAATGTTGGATCAGGCCAGTGGCCCCTCCAGTCCAACACTCTGTGTCACACAGTGACCAGAAACACCAGGGGCCATCAGGAGGTCCACCAGCGGGGCCAGAACTCCAGAACCCCTCCCACTGTTGCCCCCCCCCAAGCACCAAGAATGAATCACCCAATCACCAATCAAAGAAACTGCTGAGCGGTCGGGTTAGAACGGATAAAAGGAAGTACTTCTTCACCCAAAGAGTGATTAACATTTGGAATTCACTGCCACAGGAAGTGATGGCGGCTACAAGCATGGACGGCTTCAAAAGGGAATTCGATAAGCATATGGAGCAGAGGTCCATCAGTGGCTATTAGCCACAAGGTATAGATAGGAACTCTCAGTCTGGGGCAAGGGATGCTCTGTATTCTTGGTGCTTGGGGGAGGCAACAGTGGGAGGGCTTCTAGTGTCTTGGCCCCACTGCTGGACCTCCTGATGGCACCTGGGTTTTGGCCACTGTGTGACACAGAGTGTTGGACTGGATGGGCCACTGGCCTGATCCAACATTGGCGTCTCTTATGTTCTTATGAATTGGATAAACATCTGGAGCAGAAGTCCATCAGGGGCTCTTAGCCACAAGGTTCAGACAGGAACTCTCAGTCTGGGGCAAGGGATGCTCTGTATTCTTGGTGCTTGGGGGGGGGGCAACAGTGGGAGGGCCTCTGGAGTCCTGGCCCCATTGCTGGACCTCCTGATGGCACCTGGTGTTTTCGGCCACTGTGTGACACAGAGTGTTGGACTGGATGGGCCACTGGCCTGATCCGACACGGGCTTCTCTTATGTTCTTAAGAATTAACAGAGCATCAATTGCCCCAGACTGAGAGTTCCCATCTATATCTTGTGACTAGTAGCCACTGATGGACCTCTGCTCCGTATATGTTCACCCAATCTCCGCTGGAAGCTGCCTATGCCTGTAGCCGCCACCACTTCCTGCGGCAGGGAATCCCGCGTCTGAATTACTCTCTGTTAATTACTCTGCGGTAAAGCTCACTGGCTGACTTAGGGCCGGTTCTTACCTAGAAATGATCATCAGATCTTGAGACAGCGCAGCCATTGCGCTTCTCTTCAACTTTCTCACAGTCCCCCTCTTGCATTTTAGCCAGCGACAAGCAGGAGAACATCTGGCATTCGATAACGGTTGGGAAACGGACGCAGCAGCTGTCCTTTTGCAAGCTCAGTTCCGCGGGTCGGTCGGGTTTCAGTGAGATTTCCAAATCCCCTGCCCGGTTCAACATTCCCTCATGCCAGCCAAAGGATTTCTGCACAAGCCCTCCGCCAGAAACCTCCGTCTCAGCAACGGGGACGAGGAACATTTCCAGGGGCTGGTGCCTCTTAATGCAGGCAAAAGGGTCACATACTGGGTCAACAGGACTGCCAACCTCCAGGTGGGGCCTGGAAATCTCCCAGTATACAACTGAGCTCCAGACTACAGAGGTCAGTTTCCCTGGAGAAAATGGCGGCAGTGATTTGATCACCATCTTCAAGTCCTTGAAGGGCTGTCCTACAGAGGGTGGTGCGGAATCGGGTCCTGTTGGCCCAGAAGGCCGGACCAGAACCAACGGGTTGAAATTAAATCAGGAGAGTTTCCGGCTAGTTTGGTGTAGAGAGAGCCAGTTTGGTGTCGTGGTTAAGTGTGCGGACTCTAATCTGGGAGAACCGGGTTTGATTCCCCACTCCTCCACTTGCACCTGCTGATGGGACCAGGGGTCAGTCACAAGCTCTGGCACAGCTGTCCTTGAAAAAGAGCAGTTTCTGTCAGAGCTCTCTCAGCCCCACCCGCCTCACAGGGTGTCTGTTGTGGGGAGGGGAAGGGAGAGGAGTTTGTCAGCCGCTCTGAGACTCCCTTGGGTAGTGAAGGGCGGGGTATAAATCCAATCTCTTCTTCTTCTTTTACCTCACAGGGTGTCTGTTGTGGGGAGGGGGAGGGAAAGGAGACTGGAAGCCACTCTGAGACTCCGAGTGAAGGGCGGGCTATAAATCCAATCTCTTCTTCTTCTCTTAAACATCAGGAAGAATAAAATTCATTTAAAATATAAACAAAGGGTTGCCAGATCCAGGTTGGGAAACTCCTGGAGATTTGGGGGGTGGAGCCTGGGGAGGACAGGGACCTCAGTGGGGTACAGTGACAGGGACTCCACCCTCCAAAGCATCCATTTTCTCCAGGGGGACTGATCTCTGTAGTCTGGAGATGGGCTGTAATTACAGGGGATCCCCAGTCCCCACCTGGAGGTTGGCATCCCTAGAAAAAGGAACATAAGAACATAAGAGACGCCAATGTTGGATAAGGCAAAAGGCCCATCCAGTCCAACACTCTGTGTCACACAGTGGCCAGAAATACCAGTGCCATCAGGAGGTCCACCAGTGGGGCCAGGACACTAGAGGCCCTCCCACTGTTGACCCCCCCCAAGCACCAAGAAGACAGAGCATCACTTGCCCCAGAGTCCCTATCTATACCTTGTGGCTAATAGCCACTGATGGACCTCTGCTCCATATGCTTATCTAATTCCCTTTTGAAGCCGTCCATGCTTGTAGCCGCCACCACTTCCTGTGGCAGTGAATTCCAAGTGTTCATCACTCTTTGGGTGAAGAAGGACTTCCTTTTATCCGTTCTAACCCGACCGCTCTGCAGTTTCATGGAGTGCCCACGAGGAGTGAGAGGCTAAAACAAACCCTGTAACAGCAGTTGCCTCTAAGGGCGATTCCGTACTGGACCTTCAATCCCGGTTCAACCCTGTCCCTGAACTTACATTCTACACTACACGCGAGTCCACCCCTGTAATTATCTCGGGGTATTTTTGTTGTTGTTGTTTTCACGTTACATTTCACGTTACACCCCAGCTTCGCACCACACTCGTCCCAGGATAAACGGATGCCGTTATAACCGGGGATAAATGCAAGGCGTCGTGTCGCGAGCTGAACTCTGATCAAACCAGGGATGAGACCCCAGCGCGGAAAGGACCTAAAGCAACATTGTTTTAAATGGCAAAGCCCACAGGGGCTTCAGCGGCCAATCAGAAGCCCAGGTGGGCAAGAGCCCCACCCACTTTCTTAAAACACTTGGTGGGCACCAAGAAATGCATTGGCAGGCACCTCGGTGCCCATGGGCACCACGTTGTAGACCCCTACTCTATGGCCATCCTATCCACCAAGCCTACACCAACACTGGAGGAGGAGGAGGAGGAGGAGGAGGAGGTTGGATTTATACCCCGCCCTTCACTTGGAGTCTCAGAGTGGCTTACAAACTCCTTTTCCCTTCCCCTCCCCACAACAGATACCCTGTGAGGTAGGTGGGGCTGAGAGAACTCTGACACAAACGGCTCTTTTTCAAGAACAGCTCTTATCAGAACTATGGCTTGCCCAAGGTCATCCAGCAGCTGCAAGTGGAGGAGGAGGGAATCAAACCCGGTTCTCCCAGATCAGAGCCCGCGCACTTAACCACTACACCAAACTGGAACAACAGGACTGGGTCAAGCGTAGGAAATCAGCTGTGACAGTTGTCCGGGTTTTCAACAACAGCATCCCACACGCCCCACACGCCCCCGTCCAAGGAAGATGTTTTTGTGGGGTTTCCAGGGCTGGCCTCTCTCTGAACCAGAATATGTGCATGTTGTGTTTTTTTTAAAGGCCACATTTCTCATTGTGCGCAACCCTTATCTAATCCGGCAGCAGTCTTATGCAAACAGAGCTTGATTCCACATCTGGGGCAGCCTTCACGCCACACTCCGATGAGGCCATCGCTCTTGGCTTTGCGTCAAGATGAAAAGGGGGGGTGGCATTAATAGTTTTGATTCAACAGATTTTATCAAGAGATGGCCTTTGTTTGTTTATTAGGTCTTTTTTTTTTAATCGCCATTCACCCAAAAGGTCTCGCGGCGACTTACAACACTTACACAACATCACGACAGGCAAGTTAAAAACCAACCAAATCGGATGATACCCGTAAGTGATTAAAATATGAACCTACAAATAATTTAGGGATATGATTCCGCACCGTGCCATTATCAAACCACCCCAAAACTAGAGTTTTGCCCCACTAGACTATCAGGAGAAACTTCCTAACTGTCAGAGTGGTTGAGCAGTGGGACACTCTGCCTCGGGAGGTGATGGAGGCTCCTTCGCTGGACGTTTTCAAGCGGAGGCTGGATGACCATCTTTCAGGTATGTTGTAGGTATGTAGGGCTCTCTTTCGGCTGTGCTCCTGCAGAGTGCAGGGGGCTGGACTAAATGACCTGCAAGGTCCCTTCCAACTCTCACATTCTATGATTCTATTCTCTCTCGCGCCGGAGTGCAAGACTAGATCTAACGGGTGGAAATCACAACTGAGTCGATACCGGCTAAATATCAGGAGAAACTTCCTAACTGTCAGAGCGGTTGAGCAGTGGAACAGTCTGCCTCGGGAGGTGGTGGAGGCTCCTTCGCTGGACGTTTTCCAGGGGAGGCTGGACGACCATCTTTTGGCTGTGCTCCTGCAGAGTGCGGGGGGGTTCGACTAGATGGCCTGCAACGTCCCTTCCAACTCTTACATTCCATGATTCTATGATCTGGTTAACCTCCAAAGGCCAACCTGAACCATTTGGCCTTACAAGCCCGGCAGAAATTTAGCAAGTCCTGCAGGACGCAGGCGTCACCCGAGAGCGCATTCCACAGGGCAGGGGCCATCACTGAGAAGGTTAACCAAACCATCATGGGGCCAGGAACCTGCAAAAGGGCTCCAGAGGATGACCAAAGGGGATGTGGGGAGTCGTAAAGGGAGAGGCGGTCCAGAAGGTATGAGGGTCCTAGACCATAAAGGACTTTAACGGTTAACACTAACACCTCGAATCGGATCCCGAACCTAACTGGCAGCCAGTGCCGCTGCCGCAAAACTGCAGTAATATGAGCTGACCATGACAACCTGGCAGCCACTTTCTGAACCACTTGGAATTTCCAAGCTGTTTTCAAGGGAAGCCCCAGGCAAAGCGAATTGCAGTAGTCCAGTCGAGAGGAACTTTTCAGTTTAGAAAAGAGACTACTAAAGGGGGGGGGGACACGGACACGCTAAGAGGTTTATAAAATTACCCATGGGGTGGAAAGAGTTGACAGTCTGAGGGGACAATCTGAAACCTGATGGGTCGACGGTCTGATTCAGTATAAGGCCGCTTTATGTGTTCATGGGACATATTTAACAAATACTGAATGCTCGATGCTCGAGCAATGTGCCTAGTTCAGTGTTACAGATTTATAAACGGGGGACCCGCAAGGACGTGCAAGGGGCACCTCCTTTTCCATTGTATTTCCCCTCCCCAGCAGCCCCCAAAGCCTCTCCCCTTTCCCTGCTTCCTTCCTTCCTTCCTTCCCACCCATAAACTAACTTCCCTTTATCTGCCCATTCAGACTTCGGCTTTCCCTCCTTCTCTCAGCCTTGCAGCCTCTTCCCAGAGAAAGTCCTTCAAAGTCGTGGAAGTCATACTGGAGGGAATCGCTTGGATGATTTGTACAAGTTGTACAGCGTCCGCCACCAGGGCCAGCTGAGTTGCGCAAGATGTGTAGTGGCGAGCTGCACAATGGACAATCACACAGTAGCAAGTTGTCCGGTGGCTCCCACTGGGTTTGGCCAAGTTGTGCAGTGAGTAACTGAGCAATCACAACCGACCCCGGACCCAGCAAATCCGCCCTCCATCATGGGATGGGACACAAAAGGACTCTTTCCATGGATATTTTGGGCTACTTTGGAGATCCAGTTTGATGTAGTGGTTAGGAACGTGGACTCTAATCTGGGAGAACCGGGTTTGACTCCCCACTCATCCAGATGCAGCTGCTGGTGTGACTTTGGGTCAGTCAAAAGTTCTCTCGGAGCTGTTGTCTCAAGAGCAGTCACTGAAAGAGCTCTCTCGACCCCACCTACCTCACAGGGTGTCTGTTGTGGGGAGGGGAAGAGAAAGGAGACTGTAAGCCACTCTGAAACTCCGAGTGAGGGGCGGGGTACAAATCCAATCTTTTCTTCTCTCCTTCTCCTCCCAGCCCACCCTTGCTCCCCCACCCAAGGTTTGGAAGGCTCAGCAATTTTGCTGTGGTTGCCTAGCAACCCCCCCAATGGCCACCGAGATCTCAGAACTTAGTCTCACGGGGTTCATTCTCATCTTGGCCAACACATTTCTGAGCGGAACTCAGATTTTCTATCCATTCCACTGCCTCCATGTCAACATACGCAACAAGTTTGCAACCACAAGATGCATAAAACAAAGTACGGGCTGTCGTTCAAGAAACGGTGAGGATCCTGTCCATGCGGCACACCATTTACTTACTGATAGAGGTTTTTGACAGATTGCTCACTGCTGGTTGCGCTGTAGTAAGGGCCTTCTCGCCTCTGGAAATCCCCTCTGCTGAAACCTACTCGGGCCGGGAGTTCTAGGTTGACGTTGTATGATTCTTTTGGCCGCGTCCCAAAGAACTGGAGCCCGTCGTCAGGGTAAAGGAAGACGGCATAGGCATCCGAATCGGTGTAGGCTAAGACTGCCTGAAAGGTGTTGCGCTGAAAAAGCAACGAGGAGAAGAGAAAATTGGATAGATCAGGAGCCAGCATCTCTCAGCATCACAGCAAGACACCCAAATCTGGCTGATATTTCTCAAGGCAGAGACTGGGTGAGAGCAGTGATTGCTCTGGGTTCCAATCTCGACTGTGCCACACGCTCATTTAGGTGACCCAGCATTCTCTCAATTTCAGCGATAGGGGGGGTTATGTCCAGTGTTCCCTCTAAGCTGAGTTAGCTTGAGCCAGCTCACTGTTTTTTAGCCTCCGGCTCAGCCATTTGTGTCTTCGCTTAGGAAGGAGGGCTCCAGAGCAAACTAATTTATTCAGTAGCCAAATCGCTCGCTCACAACTTTCATGCCAGTAGCTCCCAAAGTAGAAGTTTTGCTCACAAGACTCCACAACTTAGAGGGAGCATTGGTTATGACGCAGCCCTACCCTACAGGGGTGTTGTAAAGATAGCTGTGAGAACACATGCCCAGTGCTTTGGAAATTTCTGAATTAAAAGAATTTGGTCTGGTAAAATGTTTACACTCTCAAGGCTTGTACCAATCCAATAGTCATTTATCAGACAAAGACCATTACAGCTCGATGTACATCCAAAGCTAAAAGATGTCAAACAATAACCGACATCAATAAAATAAAATAAAATAAAATAAAATAAAATAAAATAGAGCATTAAACCAAGTAACAAGGCAATACCAAGTGTTACAATTATTTAGTCAAATTCATCCTACAAAACCTGTAATTATTCAGGAACTATGGCTAAAAACTGTAATCTGGACCATAATCATTTACACATTGTATATAAACTGCAATAAAAGTCCAGTTCCAATGTGTACCAGATGTTGATATCAAAAAATATACATAAAAATATCTTCATATAGTCACATAAAAACTCAGACCTCGATAAAATACTCATAAAATGTATATGTCCAGACATTACCTAATTATATCATCCGTTATTTTGGCTTAGCCATATTTTCCTTCGCCAGTTTGGTGTAATGGTTAAGTGCGCGGACTCTAATCTGGGAGAGCTGGGTTTGATTCCCCACGCCTCCACTTGCAGCTGCTGGGTGACCTTGGGCAACCCATAGTTCTGTCAGAGCTGTTCTTCAAAGGGCAGTTCTCGAGAGAGCTCTCTCAGCCCCGCCTACCTCACAGGGTGCCTGTTGTGGGGAGGGGAAGCGAAAGGAGTTTTTAAGCCGCTCTGAGACTCTGAGTGAAGGGCGGGGTATAAATCCAATCTCCTCCTCCTCTTCTTCTCATCTTAATGGCCAACCAGCCATATTTAGCAACTTTAAAAGTAATTTCCCTATTCCTATCAGCTAGCATTATTAAAAGATAATCCCTTCTAACTTCCCCTGCCAAGCTAGAAATTGTACATTTTATTACATTTTTACGCCTTGGTATTACCTTTATGGTAGGGTTGGCAAACCTCCTGGTGGCTCAAGTGGTTAAGACGGAACTGCAGACCAGAAGGTCTGTAGTTCTGCAGTTTGAGACCCGGGTGCCACGTGACGGAGTGAGCTCCCGTCTCTAGCCCCAGCTCCTGCCAACCTAGCAGTTCGAAAGCAAGAAAATGCAAGTAGATAAATAGGTACCGCTTCGGTGGGAAGGGAACAGCATTCCGTGCACCTCGGCATTTTTTGTATAGCTCGACCGTAGAAGGTCTACCAGAGGTGTCAAACACATTTGTTACGAGGGCCAGATCCGACATAAATGTCACTTTGTCGGGCCGGGTCTGATCCAGCAGGGCTCTTCTGATGTTCTTCTGAAGGCCTCGGCCTCTCTGCCCTGTTGTTGGCCCTCCAGAGGAACTAGTTGGCCACTGTGTGAGACAGGATGCTGAACTTGATGACCACTGGTGTGATCCAGCAGGGCTCTTCTGATGTTCTTATGAAGGCCTCGGCCTCTCTGCCCTGTTGTTGGCCCTCCAGAGGAACTGGTTGGCCCCTGTGTGAGACAGGATGCTGGACTAGATGGACCCCTGGTCTGATCCAGCAGGGCTCTTCTGAGGTTCTTACGAAGGCCTCGGCCTCTCTGCTCTATTGTTAGCCCTCCAGAGGAACTGGTTGGCCACTGTGTGAGACAGGATGCTGGACTAGATGGACCCCTGGTCTGATCCAGCAGGGCTCTTCTGATGTTCTTCTGAAGGCCTCGGCCTCTCTGCCCTGTTGTTGGCCCTCCAGAGGAACTGGTTGGCCACTGTGTGAGACAGGAGGCTGGACTAGATGGACCCCTGGTCTGATCCAGCAGGGCTCTTCTGATGTTCTTCTGAAGGCCTCGGCCTCTCTGCCCTGTTGTTGGCCCTCCAGAGGAACTGGTTGGCCACTGTGTGAGACAGGATGCTGGACTTGATGACCCCTGGTGTGATCCAGCAGGGCTCTTCTGATGTTCTTATGAAGGCCTCGGCCTCTCTGCCCTGTTGCTGGCCCTCCAGAGGAACTGGTTGGCCCCTGTGTGAGACAGGATGCTGGACTAGAGGGACCCCTGGTCTGATCCAGCAGGGCTCTTCTGATGTTCTCATGAAGGCCTCGGCCTCTCTGCCCTGTTGTTGCTCCTCCAGAGGAACTGGTTGGCCACTGTGTGAGACGGGAGGCTGGACTGGATGGCCCCTCACTGGTCTGATCCAGCAGGGCTCTTCTGAGGTCTTTCACATCACTTGCCACCTGGTCCTTTTTAGCTGGAGATGCCAGGGACTGAACCTGGGACCTTCTGCGTGCCAAGCAGAGGCTCTTCCACTGAGCCACAGCCCCTCCACCATTGCCTCCGGTCTTCTATTGCTGCCATGACATAACACAGAACGCTCTGGAATCGTTCATCTGATTTTCTGGTTACATTTGTCATTTTAAGTGCCCAGTAAGTCAAGCATGTGGGACCGAAGGCAGCATGATACAGCCTCATTTTCTCAGAGCTCAGAAGCTAAGCAGGGTCGGCACTTGGATGGGAGGCCGCCCAGGAAGGCTCTGCAGAGGAAAGCAACGGCAAAGCACCTCTGCTTCTCACTGTCCTGGAAAATCCCTTGCTGGGGTTGCCATAAGCTGGAAACTAAACAGGGTCCGTCCTTGGAAGGGAGACCACCCAGGAAGGCTCTGCAGAGGAAGGCAATGGCAAACCACCTCTGCTCACTTGCCCAGAAAGCCCCTTACTGGGGTCGCCATATGTTGGAAGCTAAGCAAGGTTGATACTTGAATGGGAGACCACCAAGGAAGGCTCTGCAGAGGAAGGCAATGGCAAACCACCTCTGCTCACTTGCCCAGAAAGCCCCTTACTGGGGTCGCCATATGTTGGAAGCTAAGCAAGGTTGATACTTGAATGGGAGACCACCAAGGAAGCCTCTGCAGAGGAAGGCCATGGCCAACCACCTCTGCTTCTCACTTGCCCTGAAAGCCCCTTGCTGGGGTCGCCATAAGCTGGAAGCTAAGCAGGGTTGATACCTGGATGGGGGACCACCCAGGAAGGCTCTGCAGAGGAAGGCAATAATGGCAAACCGCCTCTGCTTCTCCCTTGCCCTGAAAGCCCCTTGGTGGGGTTACCATAAGTCTATAACTTGACAGTAGTTACTTATGCAACTTAAACTCCCATTTCTCTCTACTGTATGAGAAAGCTTGCCTCTGGGGGTCAAAAAAACCCAACCCCGGTCCAGCCCTGATAAACGCCATTTGCACAGTCCTCTTTTTCTAAGGCTGCCAACCTCCAGGTGGGGACTGGAGAGTTCCCGGACTTACAACGGATCTCCAGGCTACAGAGATCGGCTCCCCTGGAGAAACGGGCTGCTTTAGCACACGGCCTGCGGAATTCCCTCCCCCCAAAAAACCCCGCCCTCCTCACCCTCCGCCCCAGAACTCTCCAGGTATTTCACAACCCAGAGTCCGCAGCCCCTATCTGTTACCCAAGCACTGTGCGATCTTTGGGAGGACTAAGGCGAGACAATGGAAGCAGATAAGCCGATTTCATTTCTCTTCCCCACCTCATTCCCACGGCTCAAAAAACATATAAATCTCCCCTGATGGGTCTCATTTCTCTTCCAACTCTCATCTTTCCTCTTCCCTGGCTTCTACGCCTTTTGCCAGCTTGGGGGCGGGGGGGGGGAGAGACCTTCCTCTCCCCTGTTTGATTATTTCCCCTTGGGGAGCCAAAAGGAATATTTCAACTTTCCCCTCTGCCAGCATGAGAGCCAAGAACATTTCGAGACCTTTTAGCTTTCCAAACAGGCCCACAGAAGTCACTTCCTCCAAAGACTTTAACCCGATTCTCCAACTGTAGGAGCAAATGTGCGTCTGTGTCAGTGTTCCAACCCTTTTTTCAACTCAAATGATAAAAGGGTTGTAACATTTTCCCAATGAGGAAAGGTTAAAGTGCTTAGGGCTCTTTAGCTTGGAGAAACGACGACTGAAGAGTGACATGATTGAGGTTTATAAGATTATGCATGGGAAAGAACAGGTAGAGAAAGAGGTACTTTTCTCCCTTTCTCACAATACAAGAACTCAAGTGGGCACTCCATGAAATTGCTGAGCGGTTGGGTTAGAACGGATAAAAGGAAGTCCTTCTTCACCTAAAGAGTGATTAACACTTGGAATTCACTGCCACAGGAGGTGGTGGCGGCTTGGATCAGGCTGTTGGCCTGATCCAACATTGGCATCTCTTATGTTCTTATGTTCCCTCTAAGCTGAGTCAGTGCAAGCCATCTCACAGTTTTTTAGCCCCCAGTTCACACACTGTTTGTCTCAGCTCAGGAAGGAGGGCTCCAGAGCACACTGATTGATGCAGCAGTCCAATCGCTCGCTCACCACTTTTAATGCCGGTAGCTCACAAAGTAGAATTATTGCTTCCAAGACTACACAGCTCAGAGGGAGCATGTGTGTGTGTGTGTGTGTGTGTGTGTGTGTGTGTGTGATGTGCCTTTAAGTCACTTCTGACTTATGGTCAGGGGTCATTTCGTAGAAAAAGAGGTGCAGGAGCTCATTAGCATAACTCATTAGCATAACCTATTTGCATATGCCACACCCCCTGACGTCACCGGAAGTGTGTCAGAAGGCAGCACCCACCGCTCAGGCTCCACTGGACTCTCTTGGATTGCTAGCTATTGGGGGGGGGGAACGTGCAGATCTCTCCTCGCAGAGGAGGGAGAGCTTGTACCCGAATAAAACCTGGTCTTCAAGGTGCCACTGGACTGTTTTGGATTGCTAGCTATGGGTGGGCGAACACGCAGATCTGTCCTCGAGGAGGAGGGAGAGCTTGTACCTGAATAAAACTTGGTCTTAAAGGTGCCACTGGACTGTTTTGGAATGCTAACTATGGGGAGGGGGAATGCGCAGATCTACCCTCACAAAGGAGAGCTTGTACCTGAAGGTGGACCGTGGGGGGGGGGGGCTTTGCAACTTATCAGGCTACTTCTTGCTCCTCGTGGCCCGACTGAGGGCTGCTGGGAGCAGGGGACGGGGCTTGTTGCATGTGCCCACCCCCTGGGCTCCTACCGGAGCTCCGCTCCCGTGCGCTCCCGCAGGAAATGACTCCTGCTAATGGCGATCCTATGAATTAATGCTCTTCAAAATGTCCTATCATCAACAGCCTTGCTCAGGTCTCATAAACGGAGGGCTAGTTGCTTCCTTGGCAAAGACCATCCATCTCCTGTTGGAACAAATTTAGAGTCGAGTGGCACCTTTAAGACCAACACATTGGAATCCTTCCAATGTATTTGGGAAAGTGCGCTTCGCACACGAAAGCCTTGAATAACCCTGAATAGACCTTTGTTGGTCTGAAAGGTGCCCCTGGACTCTAAATTTTTTCTACCACTTCAGACCAACACAGGCTGACCAAATGGATACATCTCCTGTTGGGTCTTCTTTTTCCTGCCTCCTTCAAGTTTTCCGGGCATGATTGTCTTTTCCAGAGACTGTTGTTTCCTTATCATGTGACCAAAGTACATCAGCCTCAGTTTAACCAAGTTCGCGTCCACTGGCACCTTTAAGACCAACAAAGTTTGGTGTCGTGGTTAAGTGCGCAGACTCTAATCTGGGAGAACCGGGTTTGATTCCCCACGCCTCCACTTGCAGCTGCTGGATGACATTGGGCAAGCCGTAGTTCTGATAAGAGCTGTTCTTGGGGGGGAAAAGAGCCATTTCTGTCAAGAGCTCTCTCAGCCCCACCTACCTCACAGGGTGCCTGTTGTGGGGAGGGGAAGGGAAAGGAGCTTGTGAGCCGCTCTGAGACACCTTTGGGTAGTGAAGGACGGGGTATAAATCCAATCTCTTCTTCTAATCTGGAGAACCGGGTTTGATTCCCCACTCCTTTCACATGCAGCCATCTGGGTGACCTTGGGTCAGTCACAGTTCTCTCAGAGCTCTCTCAGCCCTACCTACCTCACCGGGTGTCTGTTGTGGGGAGGGGCAGGGAAAGGAGTTTGTAAGCCGCTCTGAGACTCCTTTGGGTAGTGAAGGGCAGGATATAAATCCATTCTTTTTCTTCTTCTTCTTCTCCTCCTCCTCCTCCTCTCTTCTTCTTCTTCTTCTTACAAACCCTGTGGAAATGAACTCGGTCCCTCAGGGCATGGATGTTATTTGGCACAGAGTTCTACCAGGTCAGACCCAAGGCTGAAAAAGCCCTGGCTCTGGTTGAGGAAGCCGGATATCTCTTGGGCCAGGGATCTCCAGGAATCAAGCCAGTTCAGGCTTGGTTGGACCTACAGCCCACTTAGAATCATAGAGTTGGAAGGACCCTCCAGGGTCATCTAGTCCAACCCCCTAAATGATGCAGGAAATTCACGAATACCTCCCCCTCACACACACACATTGACTGCTGTTCCATGCCCAGAAGACGACAAAAAACCTCCAGGAACTCCAGCCAAACCGGCCTGGAGAAAAACTGCTTCCTGACCCCAAAGTGGCGATCGGCATTTCCCAGGGTGTGTATTATTTGACTTATTTGACTTCCGGGCAGTCCGCGGTATCCATCAAACTCTCCTCTGGCACCACATTTCAAATGACTCAACTTTCCCCGTCGGCTTCCTTCGCTGTCCAAATTTCACGCCCATACTCAGTAAGGGGGAATACCACGGCATGAATTATCTTGATCTGGATTGCCAGGAACACATCCTTAGAATATTTTCTAGCTCCTGCCTGCCTGCCTTTCCCCATCTACATCTCCTTCTGATTATTTGGTTGCCGTCACCCCTTGGGTTAATACTGGAGCCCTGGAATATTTTCCCACATGTTAATGATTTGGAGTTGGGAGTAAGCAGTGAAGTGGCTAAATTTGCGGATGACATGAAATTGTTCAGGGTGGCGAGAACCAGGGAGGATTGTGAGGCACTCCAAAGGGATCCGTTGAGGATGGGCGAGTGGGTGTCAATGTGACAAATGGGGTTCAGTGTGGCCAAGTGCAAGGTGATGCACATTGGAGCCAAAAATCCTAAATATAAATACACATTGATGGGGTCTGAACTGCCAGAGACTGACCAAGAGAGAGAGATCTTGGAGTCGTAGTAGATAACTCACTGAAAATGTCGAGACAGTGTCTGACTGCAATAAAAAATGCCAGTGGTATTCTCGGGATTATAAGGAATGGAATTGAAAACAAATCAGCCAGTATCATAATGCCCCTCTATAATTCAATGGTGCGACTTCATTTGGAATACTATATGCAGTTCTGGTCGCCTCAAAAAGGTCACCTCAAAAAGGATATTATAGCATTGGGAAAAGTGCAGAAAAGAGCAACTAGAATGATAAAAGGGTTGGAACACTTTCCCTATGAAGAAAGGTTAAAGTGCTTGGGGCTCTTTCGCTTGGAGAAATGACGGCTGAGGAGTGACATGATTGAGGTTTATAAGATTATGCCTGGGATAGAGCAGTTAGAGAAAGAGGTACTTTCCTCCCTTTCTCACAATGCAAGAACTCGTGGGCACTCAATGAAATCGTTGAGCAGTCGGGTTAGAACGGATTTTAAAAAGTACTTCTTCACCCAGAGAGTGATTAACACATGGAATTCACTGCCACAGGAGGTGGTGGCAGCTACAAGCATGGACGGCTTCAAAAGGGAACTAGATAAGCATATGGAGCAGAGGTCCATCCGTGGCTATGAGCCACAAGGTATAGATAGGGACTCCAGGGCAACTGATGCTCTGTATTCCTGGTGCTGGGGGGGGGGGGTCACCAGGGGGGGGGGCATCCAGTGTCCTGGCCCCACTGCTGGACCTCCTGATGGCCCCTGGTATTTCTGGCCACTGTGTGACAGAGTGTTGGACCGGATGGGCCATTGGACTGATCCAACATTGGCTTCTCTTATGTTCTTAATATTAATCTTTTTGGGAAATTCCTGGAGATTTTGGTGGGTGGAGCCTGGGGAGGTCAGGGTTTGGGGGGGACCTCTGTGTAGGGCTGCCAGCCTCCAGGTGGGCCCTGGAGATTTCCCGCTTTCACAACTGATCTCCAGGTGACGGAGATCAGGGGAGGAGGATCCGCGCCCGGGGGGGGGGGGAATGGCCGCTCTGAAGGGTGGACTCTTCAGCATTGTACCATGCTGAGGCCCTTCCCCTCCCCCAACCCCACCCTCTCCTGGATCCACCCCCCAAAGTCTCCAGGTATTTTCCAACCCAGACCTGGCAACCCTACCTCTGTGGGGCACAACACCATAGAGTCCATCCTCCAAAGTACTGGATGGGGGATACGTTTCTGGAGAGCAGTGTATGCGAAAGAGATCTTGGGATAAGAGTGGACTGTAAACGAAATACGAGCAGTCAGTGTGATGCGGCGGCAAAAAAGGCAAGTCCAGTCTTGGGTTGTATTAAAAGGGCCATCGCATCGAAATCGCAGGAGGTCATCGCCCCTCTGTGTACTGCCTTGGTCAGGCCGCACCTGGAGTCCTGTGTGCAGTTCTGTAGGCCTCGCTTCAGAAAGGATGTGGGCGAAATCGAGAGGTAGCAGAGGAGAGCGACGAGGATGATCTGGGGTCTGGAGACTGAGCCCTACGAGGAAAGGCTGAGGGCCTTGGGAATCTTTCGTTTGGAGAAGAGGCGGTTGAGGGGGGACTCTAATGTGGGAGAACCGGGTTTGATTCCCCACTCCTCCAGTTGCACCTGGCTGGATGACCTTGGGCAAGCCGTAGTTCTGATAAGAGCTGTTCTTGAAAAAGAGTGGTTTCTGTCAGAGCTCTCTCAGCCCCACCTACCTCACAGGGTGTCTGTTGTGGGGAGGGGAAGGGAAAGGAGACGGTAAGCTGCTCTGAGACTCCCTTGGGTAGTGAAGGGCGGGGTATAAATCCAATCTCTTCTCTTCTTCTTCTCCTCTCTTTAAATATCTGAAAGGCTGCCCTTTGGAGGAGGGCAAGGAGCTGTTCCAGTTGGCAGCAGAGGACAGGACCCGAAGCAACAGGTTTAAACTACATGCAGAAAGGTATCGGCGGGATATTAGGAAACACTTTTTCACGGTGGTGAGCTCCCCTTCGCCTACCTCACAGGGTGTCTGTCGTGGGGAGGGGGAGGAAAAGGACATCGTAAGCCACTCTGAGTGAAGGGCGGGGATATAAATCCAACCCTTCCGCTTCTTCATACAGAATGGAACACCCAGCAACCTCGTGAAGATTCACGCCACTCTCCAAGGTATAAGGAACGATGGACTCTCATTCTAGCTGCATCTGAAGAAGTGAGCCATGACTCCCGAAAGCTCCTCCCCTGCCACAAATCCTGACAGACTTTAAGGCGCTACTGGACTCTTGCTCTGTTCTCTGCCACAGAGTTGTGTTGTTGTTGTTTTTCAGTCACACAGTCAAGTCCGACTCTCCGCGACCCCATGGACCAGATCACGCCAGGCCTTCCGGTCGTCCGCCGTCCTCTGAAGTTGGCTCAATTTCATGTTCATTGCATCGATGGCACTGTCTAAATAATCTCATCCTTTGCCGTCCCCGTCTTCTTTGACCTTCAGTCTTTCCCAGCATCAGGGTCTTCTCCTCCAGGGAGTGCTCCCTTCTCATTGGGTGGCCAAAGTATTGGAGCTTCAGTGTCATTATCTGGCCTTCCAGGGAACAGTCAGGGTTGATTTCTTTTAGGACTGACTGATTTGATCTCCTTGCAGTCCAAGGGACTCTCAAGAGTCTTCTCCAGCACCATAGTTCAAAAGAATCTATTCTTCGGCGCTCGGCCTTCCTTATGGTCCAACTCTCGCAGCCATACATGACTACTGGGAATACCATTGCTTTGACCATGCGGACTTTTGTTGGCAGGGTGATGTCTCTACTTTTTATCATGCTGTTGAGGTTTGCCATCGCTTCCCCCCACCCCAAAGACATTTCTAGGGAAGCAACCAGTGTGCTCCTTAGCAGAGCATGGACAGGATACACGGAAAGCCCCCCCCCCGCCATTTACGGGGGGGGCGGCTCTCGCTTCAGAGTTTCCAAGCGTTTTCCAACGGCAGGCCCCTGCCATTCCCGCCAGATATAAAAGCCAAGCTTGTTGTCCGAATGACAGGCAGGACGAAGCCCCAGGGAGAGGGAGACCCCACCGCCCTGTGTCAACAACACCAATTTGGTCTGGGGTTGGGAGAACCGGGAAACAGACGTCAACCTGAGCAAACAGAGTCGGGAGAGGGAGGGGGGGAGGATTTGGCACGCAGCCACAAAAAGGCTGCAACTAGTGCGGAATGCCGCGGCCAGGCTGTCGATGGGCCTCTCCGTACGGGACCCCATCCGGCCTGTGCTGAGGACGCTGTATTGGCTGCCTATAGCGTACCGAGTTCGGTTCAAGGTGCTGGTTTTGGCCTATAAAGCCCTATATAGTCAGGGGCCTGCCTACCTGAGGGACGCCTCTCCCCATACGAGCCCCAGAGAACACTGAGGTCAGGGTCGCAGTGTTCCCTCTAAGCTGTGGAGTCTTGTGAGCAAAAATCCTACTTTGTGAGCTACTGGCATTAAAGGTGTGAGCAAACAATTTGGCTACTGCATAAATCAGTTTGCTCTCGAGCCATCCTTCCTGAGCTAAGTCAAAAATGTGTGAGCCGGAGGCTAAAAAACTTTGAGGTAGCTCACACTAACTCAGCTTAGAGGGAACATTGGTCGCAACACCGGTTGACCCTCCCTGGTCCGAAAGAAGCCAGGCTAAATACTACCAGAACCAGGGCTTTCTCGGTGGCGGCCCCACACTGGTGGAACAAGCTCCCAGAGAACATCAGGGCCCTGCGGGACCTCTCACAGTTCCACAGGGGCTGTAAAATGGAGCTCTTCCGCCAGGCGTTCAATTAGGGGCCGCCGCTGAGGGATGTGCCTGGAACATCTTCTGGCCGAACTTAGACCATCTCCTGGCTAGAGTCTCCGCTGGTTACTACCCCTATCTCGGGATTTGATGGGTTTACCGCCCTAGTTGGCTTGTAATTGTTGTTGTTCACTGGTTTTAACTGTTACTGTATTTATTAACTGTTGTAATTCTTTGTTACGTTATTTAATCTTGTTAGCCGCCTTGAGCCTGCTTGTCAGGCAAGGTGGGGTATAAATACAAACAAACAATAAATTAATAAATTAAAGGGTTGGACTAGGAGAGAGCTGACAAAGAGAAATGTTCCTCCCTCTCCCAAAATACTTGAACTCAAGGGCATTCAATGAAGCTGATGGGCAGTAGGTTTAGGGCGGACAAAAGTACATTCGACGTCACAAAGAGAGGGATTCAAATGTGGAATTCGCTGCCAGAGGTTGTAGTGATGGCCAATGCCCCCCCTCCTCTAAACTGTGGAGTCTCGTGAGCAAAAATTCTCCTTTGGGAGCCACTGGCATTAAAGTAGTGAGCGAGCCATTAGGCTGCCGCATAAATCAGTTTACTCCGGAGCCACCCTTCCTGCGTCAAGACAGAAATGTGTGAGCCGGAGGCTAAGAAACGGTGAGCTCGCTCACACTGACTCAGCTCAGAGGAAACACTGGTGACAGCCAGAGGAATAAGCAGCTTTAAAAGGGGATCAGATTCATGGAGGATAAATCTATCAATGGCTACTAGCCCTGTTGGCTGAGGGGAACCTCCACATTCAGAGGCACTAATCCTCGGAATCCCAGAGCCAGGAGGCAACATCAGGGGAATGCAAACCAAAGCTTATGCCTTGGGGGGGGGGGAACCCTTTGTTGGCCTTAAAGGTGCCGCTGGACTCTTTTTTCTGCCTCGTGTTTGCACAAGGATTTCCACGGGAAACAGATAAAAGCCCCCGGGGTCAAGGGTTGAAGGTCAACCACAAAGGGCAGTTCGGAAGCGGCTCTCTGACTGTGTCACCCTTGTTCAGAGAGCCACAAAGGGCAAAGTCCACCACTCCGTAGCTGCAGTTGCCGAGAACCTTTACAGGCCTAAACTAGAGATGTAAAATTTCCGGGAATTTTGAAGCTCGGAAAAAAACCCGTTTTTTCCCCAGTTTTTTCCGGGGGGAAACAGAAATTTTCGGAAGAATTGAAAAAAATGCTACATTAGCACTTCTTTTGTCTTTTCTAGATTGAAAGTCATTCTGTTACTTTAGGAACATAAAATATTACTATGGACATTTTTACTTGGCATGAAATTATCACAACTAGCATATTAAAAATATAGTGTATCCAAACAGTTATTACAAACAGAATACCCACCCACATGCAAAAAAAAACACCCCCCCAGCACTTGCTATGGTCACTACACCGGTTACCCCCCCTCCCCACCAAAGCATAAAGCACTCAGAAGAAGAAGAAGAAAAGAGATTGGATTTATACCCCGCCCTTCACTTGGAGTCTCAGAGCAGCTTACAAACTCCTTTCCCTTCCCCTCCCCACAACAGACAGACACCCTGTGAGGTAGGTGGAGCTGAGAGAGCTCTGACACAAACTGCTCTTTTTCAAGAACAGCTCTTATCAGAACTACGGCTTGCCCAAGGTCATCCAGCCAGGTGCAAGTGGAGGAGTGGGGAATCAAACCAGGTTCTCCCAGATTAGAGTCCACGCACTTAACCACTACACCAAACTGGCTCCCTTGTGCAGCCAGATTTCTTGGACAGCCGCTTTAGAGGTGGCAGGAGGCTGATCTCCGCCATCGAACCCCAGGATCTGGATGCAGGGGAGGGCCCCCATCGCAGCCACCTTGAAGAAGCCAAGCTGGTCACTGTGCAAGTGAAAGACCTCCAGCTTCCCCTGAGCCAGAGAGCCATGTCACTGATGCCTCGATGCAGGAGAGGTGGAGGAAGGGGGAGAAGAAATTGGATTTATGCCCCGCCCTTCACTACCCAAGGGAGTCTCAGAGTGGCTTACAAACTCCTTTCCCTTCCCCTCCCCACAACAGACACCCTGTGAGGTAAAAGAAGAAGAGGAGGAGATTGGATTTATACCCCGCCCTTCACTACCCAAAGGTGTCTCAGAGCGGCTTACAAACTCCCTTCCCCTCCCCGCAACAGACACCCTGTGAGGTAGAAGAAGAAGAAGAGATTGAATTTATACCCCGCCCTTCACTCCCCAAGGGAGTCTCAGAGTGGTTTACAAACTCCTTTCCCTTCCCCTCCCCACAACAGACACCCTGTGAGGTAAAAGAAGAAGAGGAGGAGATTGGATCTCAGAGTGGTTTACAAACTCCTTTCCCTTCCCCTCTCCACAACAGACACCCTGTGAGGTAAAAGAAGAAGAGGAGATTGGATTTATACCCCGCCCTTCACTACCCAAAGGTGTCTCAGAGCAGCTTACAAACTCCTTTCCCTTCCCCTCCCCACAACAGACACCCTGTGAGAGATTGGATTCATACCCCGCCCTTCACTACCCAAAGGAGTCTCAGAGTGGCTTACAAACTCCTTTCCCTCCCCCTCCCCACAACAGACGCCCTGTGAGGTAGAAGAAGAAGAGATTGAATTTATACCCCGCCCTTCACTCCCCAAGGGAGTCTCAGAGTGGTTTACAAACTCCTTTCCCTTCCCCTCTCCACAACAGACACCCTGTGAGGTAAAAGAAGAAGAGGAGATTGGATTTATACCCCGCCCTTCACTACCCAAAGGTGTCTCAGAGCAGCTTACAAACTCCTTTCCCTTCCCCTCCCCACAACAGACACCCTGTGAGGTTGGCGGGGCTGAGAGACTGCTTTCGAAGAGGGCTCGTGAGAGAACAGCTCAGAGAGAACTTCCATCTGACCCAAGGTCATCCAGCAGCTGCAAGTGGAGGAGTGGGGAGATGCAGCCCGGGGAGGACAGGGGCCGCAGTGGGGCACAATGCCACAGAGTCCACCATCCGAGGCAGCCATTTCCTCCAGGGGAACTGATCTCTGTAGCCTGCAGAGGAGCTGTAATCCCAGGTCCCACCTGGAGGGTGGCATTCCTCCTTCGGTGTCTGGTAATGGCTGCCGGATCAGTGCCACACAGGTATTCTTAGACAGCCTCATGGGTTGCGGTTTACCCCCTTCCATCTTGACTGATTTGGAAGATGGACTCTGTGGCATTATACCCTGCTGAGGTCACTCCGCACCCCAAACCCCGCCCTGAATATCTGCAGGGCTTTCTGGGCAGGGGTTATTTCATAGAAAAAGAGGTGCAGCACACTAATTCATGCAGTAGCCAAATCGCTTGCTCACAACTTTAATGCCTGTAGCTCACAAAATAAAATTTTTGTTCACAAGACTCCACAGCTTAGAGGGAGCATTGCTCACAGGGTGCCCGTTGTGGGGAGGGGGAGGGGATTGTAAGCTGCTCTGAGACTCCTTCAGGTAGTAAAGGCTGGAGTAAAAATCCTATATCTTCTTCTCCGGAACAAATAGTAAAGGTAAAGATTCCCTTGCTCGAAAGCCAGTTGAATCTGACTCTAGGGTTGCGGTGCTCATCTCCGTTTCAAAGCCGAAGAACCAGCGCTGTCCGAAGACATTTCCGTGGTCATGTGGCCGGCACGACTAAACACCAAGGCGCACGGAACGCTGTTACCTTCCCACTGAAGTGGTACCTATTTATCTACTTGCAATTTCTTGCTTTCGAACTGCTCGGTTGGCAGGAGCTGGAACTAGAGACGGGAGCTCACTCCGTCATGCGGCACACTCGGGTCTCGAACTGCTGAACTACCGACCTTCCACAGCCTGCAGTTCAGCGTCTTAACCACTTGAGCCACTGCAGCACAAATAGGAAGAAATAGCACTGAATAAAATAGAGGTGCAGCCAGCCTGTTGTCTGTCCGCAGCCAAAGTAACCTGCAGCCACAATTTTGTGGCTGGCTTGGCCTCCTGCAGCAGCCATTTTGTGGCACCCATTTTGTCGCTGTGCCCGAATTCCAAAGGTGCCTGCAGCTCAAGAAGACTGGGGACCCCTGGAGTAGACCATGCAGAGCTAAACGGACCAGTAATCCAACTCTTAAGAAACTTTGTATCTTCATGCGAGCGGACCACCTCGGACTGTCGGAGGCGTGTCCCATGCTTCCCCCACGCACGTGCACATCTTTGGAGAAGAGAAATGGCCCCCACGGGAACCAGCTAGAATGGAATCCTTTTTACGAGCCTGCAAGGGTGGCCCCATCGAGCAAACAGAAACACGAGTACCCAACCCTGTTCTAGGAGCTTCATTAGACGCTCCTTTCCAGGACAGTGGAAAATCTGAAACGTCCCATTCCCCGCCGGCATGCACGTGAGTCATTCGGGAGGGTAGGGGAATCCCATCTACGGACCCAAAAGAGGAAAAAATGCCGAGGTTCAAACGGTTAACCAAACAGCAGAGTTGCCAAATGCTCGCAATTCCTCTTCCGCCCTGGCGGCCCACCTCCAGAGTAAGGCCAGGGCGGCCCTCTCCGGCCCAGAACCTGCGAGCGATTCGCCACCTCTGAACTCAGCTAGTTCGAGCTCCTCTGATCAATGCAAGGCTAAAAGATTCTGCCTCCCCTGCAACTCGTGAAAGGCAGAGGAGCCAACTCGGGGTCTGTACGTGGCAGCTGCGAACAAGAAAACGTGTTCCTAAGCCACTGGCCGCGCACCGCAGAACAACAAGCAGGGTGACGCCTGTTCTCGGCTTCTGTGTAAAGTCCCCGTCACCCACCAACTAGAAAAGCTGAATGTTGAAACTTGCACAATATATGCAGTTTTTAAAATCTCGGCCTGCCAATTGCCAGCTCCTCGTTTGACCTGCAGAGCCACAATTCCGCCCCTGCCTAAAGATGATATAAAGACCTGGAACTGGGGAAGGGAGAGGCTGGATATTACTTGGACCTGCATGTTCTAGATCAGGGGTGTCAAACAAGTGGGCCGGATCAGGCCCCCGGAGGGCTTCAATCAGGCCCGCAGTGAAACTGGCTGTCTTCTGCTTCTTCTTCCAATTCTGCTGCTGCTGCATCATCGTAGGATTGCAGCTTACAGATACACACCTGAACAGTGTACTCAAGATTGCGACGGCACAGACATTTTGATGCAATAATTCAGAGCAAGAGGTGTCAGTTAACAGACTTGTTAAATAAACAAAATATTGCAAGAGTGGTAATGTTTTAAGCATGTTTTATTTTAAGTTAAAAAAAACCTTTGTGTTTGTGTCCTTTATAAAGTTTACTAGGAATAAGGCCCGTTGTGGAAATAAACACAACGAGCTCTAGAAAGAGGCTCTGGGAGAGTACCCTGGCCTTGGGCACTCAGCGTCAATCTGCTGTGGTGACCGCAGCAGGGTACAATGAAACAGAGTCCACCATTTTCTCCAGGGGAACTGATCTCTGCCATCTGAAGAGCAGTTGTAATTCAGCGTGATCTCCATCCCCCCTCTGGAGATTAGCAACAATGGTTTCCCATGAGGGAATGGCTGGCTTGGAGGGTGGAGTCTGTGGCATTGTACCTGTCTGAGGTCCCACCCCCCCTCAAACCTCACCCTCTCCAGGCTCCACCCCTCAAATTTCCAGGAATCTCCCAACCTGGAGTTGGCAACCCTATCTCCCTCCCAGCCAACCATCAACCTACTGTTATTTGCCCCCTTGCTTCAGCTCTCCATCTCCTCCCCCTCCCTCCTAGAGAGCAATTGTAATTATGAGTGCTTCCCCTGCTTGCTGCCACTCGCTAGGTCTGCCTCTTTCTCCCCCGTAGAGGGGCTGCTGCTCCCTCGACGGAGTGACCATCCCCTTCGCCGGCTCCCTCCAGACTGAGAGCGAGATGCTGTCTGCCAGCTCTGTGGGCGGGGCCGAGCCAACGCAGCAAGGCAATGCAGCCAGGGGATTGGGAGTCCTCAAAAGTGGCAGCCGAGCGGGCCAAGGGCTGTGGGAGCGTGTCCAGGAGTCACACCAAAACAGCTTTATTATATAGGAGAAATATCTTCGCTCCCTGGCATTACGTTTTATGACGCACACGGCCCGGCCCAACAAGGTCTCATTTATGCCAAATCTGACACTCATAACAAATGAGTTCGACACCCCTGTTCTAGATCAAATCACATGAACATGTGAACACACAAAACTGCCTTATACTGAATCAGACCATCGGTCCACAAACGTCAGTGTTGTCTACTCAGACCGGCAGCAGCTCTCCAGGGTCCCGGGCAGAGGTCTCTCACATCATGTATCACCTGATCCCTCTTAACTGGAGATGGTGGGGATTGAACCTGGGACCTTCAACATGCCAAGCAGAGGCTCTTCCACTGAGCCACAGCCCCTCTTTACAGCTCTCCGGGGTCTCAGGTGGAGGTCTTTCCCATCACCTCCTGCCTGGTCCTTTTTAAACTGGAGATGCTGGGGATTGAACCTGGGACCTCCTGCACGCCAAGCCGAGGCTCAGCCACTCAGTCCTCCCCACCATATCACCTTATCTATATTTTTTCTTCCCCTGTTCTTAATTTTTGTGTTTTAGTTAAGTGCGCGGACTCTAATCTGGGAGAACCGGGTTTGATTCCCCACTCTTCCATTTGCACCTGGCTGGATGACCTCGGGCAAGCCACAGTTCTGATAAGAGCTGTCCTTGAAAAAAGAGCAGTTCCTGTCAGAGCTCTCTCAGCCCCACCTGCCTCACAGGGTGTCTGTTGTGGGGAGGGGAAGGGAAAGGAGATTGTCAGCCGCTCTGAGATTCCCTTGGGTAGTGAAGGGCGGGGTATAAATCCAATCTCTTCTCTTCTTCTTTTACCTCACAGGGTGTCTGTTGTGGGGAGGGGAAGGGAAAGGAGATTGTCAGCCGCTCTGAGATTCCCTTGGGTAGTGAAGGGCGGGGTATAAATCCAATCTCTTCTCTTCTTCTTTTACCTCACAGGGTGTCTGTTGTGGGGAGGGGAAGGGAAAGGAGATTGTCAGCCGCTCTGAGATTCCCTTGGGTAGTGAAGGGCGGGGTATAAATCCAATCTCTTCCTCTTCTTCTTGGCTGATTTCTTTTTCTCGTCTCTGCGGGTGGTTTCTTGGTCATACAGCCTTTGTCACTAATCTCCCCCCTTTTTAAAATTTTGTGGTCATGGGGGGCGTGAGCAATATACGTTTTGATGTGTTCGAGTTTTAAGCGATTCTGCTCCTCTGAGTCCTTCTGTGCCTTCAACATTTGTAAGCCGCTTTGAGTCCTGGCCTTCGGGAGCAAAGCAGCATATAAATAAATCGCCCTGCACGATCAACGCTGCTACTTCGGGCTACCGGCAGAGCAAATAAGCGAGACAGAACTCCAGAAGCCCACCTCCAGAAACCCAGCTGCCCTGGTTCTGAGATCTCAACTGGCATCACTTACCCACTGGCAAACCTCTCTCTGCCCAATAAGGACTAGAAACTCGCTTGACAAAAGAGAAGCCGGTTTTGGGATCCTTTCCATGTTTGCACAAAACAATCGGGGTACGTGCCTAGCCGTGCTGACATCCTTCCTGGCAAAATTCAAGCCACTGCTTTTCATCTCCTAATCCTCCCACAACTCGGGACCTCTGTCTGGCATGCAGAAGGTCGCAGGTTCAATCCCGCCATCTCCGGTTAAAATGACCAGGCAGTAGGTGATGTGAAAGCCTGAGATCCAAGACCCGAACAGAATCATATGCTGAAGTGAGACCCAAAAGAGGCCACATGGGAGCATCCTAGTCTGTGCCTCCACTGAGCATTGGTCATGAGACAGGAAACCTAGGTCTCGATTGAATCCAAGGGGATGCATTGTCTTGAGCGTCATTATCAGTTGCAATTCAGCAGTCTCTCTTTCTAATCTCCATTTGAAATGCCTTTGAAAGACGATATTAGAAAGAGAGATTGCTGAACTGCAACTGATAATGAAGCTAAAGACAATGCGTCCCCCTGGACTGAATTGAGACCTAGGTTTCCTGTCTCATGACCAATGCTCCACATGTATTACCCCTCTGCATATCTCACCTAAATCCAATCATATACCTGCTATTGTCATTCACCTACTATTGTCATTTGCCTGCTAATGTCTTTCGGCATCTAAAATCTCTCCACTCTCCCAAGGTATCGGGTCAGATGGATTTCTATTCTAGCTGTATTTGAAGAAGCGAGCAGTGACTCACGAAAGCTCACACCCTTCCACATATTTTGTTAGTCTTGAAGGTGCTCCTGGACTCTTGCTCTTTTCTACTGCTACAGACAGACTAGCACAGCTACCCGTCTTGATCTATCTCCATAAAAGATTGTCCAGGGTTTATAAGCTTATCTACTTAGTTTACAGTTTAGTACAGTTTAAAGCTAAAGGTTCCCTTGCTCGAAAGCCAGTCGAATCCGACTCTAGGGTTGCGGTGTTCATCTCCGTTTCAAAGCCAAAGAGCCAGCGCTGTCCGAAGACGTTTCCGTGGTCATGTGGCCGGCATGACTTAACACCAAGGCGCACGAAACGCTGTGACCTTCCCACCGAAGCGGTACCTATTTATCTACTTGCAATTCCTTGCTTTCAAACTGCTAGGTTGGCAGGAGCTGGAACTAGAGATGGGAGCTCACTCCATCATGCGGCACTCGGGTCTCAAACTGCTGAACTACTGACCTTCCACAGCCTGCAGTTCAGCGTCTTAACCACTTGAGCCACCGCAACTCCTTCTTAGTACAGTTTAGTTTATTGTAATTAGCCATGGGCCGTTACAAAATTAGAAAACACAAACTGTGAACAAACTATAGGTTAAAAGTCAGAATATACAAAATATCATAGATCAGAAACAAAATATGAGTAATTTAATACAGTAGCCTAAATAATGCCCCTTCCCGATGACACCTTGGAACGTATATTCTTTGCAGCAAGGGCAAATAATGAAACTTTATAAGAGACATATGCGTCAATGTCGGATAACAAAAATGAAATTTTTTCCTCAACTGGGTAAGCTCTGAGACCAGATAAAATACCTGCTAAAAATTTAGCCCTTGGTCTAGAATACAAGGGGCAAAAGAGAATCTAGTGAGGTAAATCCTCAAGTTCGTGGGAACCACAAATACACAGATGATGGGCCAGTGGAGTTTGATTGAATCGGCCTTCCAAAACTGCTGTTGGCATTGATTGAAACCGTAGAGAGGTAAAGGACGCTCTAAGTATGTGTTTAGAGATATTAACTAGGTATGGAGTTCTAGTGTGGTCCGATTTAATCAATTTGTATCATGGTGCCGCTTTTGATTTTAATATCAAGAAGAAGAAGAAGAGACTGGATTTATACCCCACCCTTCACTACCCAAGGGAGTCTCAGAGGGGCTTACAAACTCCTTTCCCTTCCCACAACACACACCCTGTGAGGTAGGTGGGGCTGAGAGAACTCTGACAGAAAGTGCTCTTTTTCAAGAACAGCTCTTGTCAGAACTATGGCTTGCCCAAGGTCGTTCAGTCAGGTGCAAGCGGAGGAGTGGGGAATCAAACCCGGTTCTCCCAGATTAGAGTCCGCGCACTTAACCACTACACCAAACTGGCTCTCAAAGAGCGATCTAGCAGCTTATCTATTTAGTGAGTCTTGATTCATGGAAGCTTCTCCCCTGGAAAATCCTGCTGGTCTCGAAGATGCTGCGCGTAACGTACCATTTGACTGTTTTCCCATTTCCTTTCCAATTGCACTAACAGCTGTCCACATTCAATGACTGGCCCTCCCCCCTCGATTTTTAAAAAATCTTCTATGAAAACCCCCAGCAGTCTGGAACGCAACAGCGGCGGATCCGTCCACAAACAAAAATTGTGCCAGGAGACCTCACTGCAGAATTCTCTTACCTGTTCGGAGGGCTCCGAGTTCCGGGTGACCTCTTCGTACGCCCCCACATCCTCCCAGGTAGCCACGAATGCGCGGTGGGGGACAAAGCCCGCGGCGTCAGGAAACCCAGCCCAGATCAGCCGGGCGGCCCGATCCAGCACCTCCCGGGAGTCATCCTGGCGGTAGTAGATTTTGCCTCTCCCTCCGCCGGTGTCAATGTCAGCCAGGAAAGGAGCGATGGCCGGGAAGTCCGTGGGAAAATCATCGTCCACGTATTGAGTCTCCCGGGGGAAGTCCTGAGTGGAAATTATCCCGTTGGTCCCGACCTGGAAAGGAGACGGTGAAAAGCGCCGTGAATAGCAGACGGTTCAATGTCAACCCGATGTTAAACTCAGGGCTATTTTTGGGCAGGAGCGCACAGGAATGGAGTTCCGGCTGGCTCCCGAGTTGGCCACGCCCAGCAGGAACTCATTAGCATAATAGGCCACACCCAGCAGCAGAAACTCATGAGGATTGGCTACGTTAGGGGCGTGTGGCCTAACATGCAAAGGAGTTCCTGCTACAAAAAAGACCTGGATTTTGACAACAAACAAGGTAAACAGAATAAGAAGCAAAAGGTGGGTGTGGCTGGATGAGCACACTTCTGCAAACATGGGGTGTGTGGCCTAATATGCTAATGAGCTGTGCTGTCAGGGGTGTGGCCTAATAAGCTAAGGAATGTCTGCTGTTGGGTGTGGCCTATTATGCTAATGAGTTCCTGCTGGGCTTTTTCTACCAAAAAAGTCCTGGTTAAACTCCATGTTAGGGATTATTAGGAAAGGGATTGAGAATAAAACAGCAGATACTGAGGAGGAGGAGGAGGAGATTACATTTCTACCCCGCCCTTCACTCGGAATCTCAGAGCGGCTTGCAAACTCCTTTCCCTTCCCCTCCCCACAACAGACACCCTGTGAGGGAGGCGGGGCTGAGAGAGCTCTCTCGAGAACTACCCTTGAGAGAACTGCTCTGACAGAACTATGGCTTGCCCGAAATCTAGAGATGTGATGGCCTGGGAAAAAAACGGAAAAATTCGGGGGTAGGTGGATGGTTTATTTCCATTTTTTTCCTGAAGCCTTTTTTCTTCTTCCAAAAATGGGAAAAAAGAAAAAAAAATGATTATGGAACATTTTATTTTAACATGATGAATAAAATATTTTAAGACAAGGTGTTCAAATATTTTCCAAATCATTTCTAAAAAATATGTATGGTATCAGATTGATCTAATTTCTGTCCACTGAGGACAAGCGAGTCCTAGGTTACAAACTGAACTCTCCAATGCAAGAACAAGATGCATTTCTTCCTTTAGGAGGTGCTATTGTCACAGGAAACGAAAAAGGTTTCAGTTTTGTTTTGGCATGTGGGTGGGTATTCTGTTTGTAATAATTCTTTGGATACACTATATTTGTAATAGGCTAGTTGTGATAATTTCATGCCAAGTAAAAATGTCCACAGTCATATTTTATGTTCCTAAAGTAACAGAATGACTTTCAAAGCAACCTGGTGATCGGAGCCTGGTTCCTAGCTACTTGGAACATACTTGTAGACTTCATGTCATTTTGAGTCTTGCCAGAGCTGGGTTGGGTTCCAGCACTAAAGAAAAGCAGCCTGATGAAGCCTTAAGAAATGGCAAAGCAACCTAGGCCTGCCATCGCCGCTCCTTTGGTTCGCACTATAGCTAGTATTGAGCGCATGCCATCTGTTGCATGCTTTCTTCTGGAAACTCTTCTCTGCACCATGAGCGGCTGAGCCCATCAAATATATTGTAAGCCGCCCTGAGCCCGCCTGGCGGGGAGGGCGGGATAAAAATCAAAGTAAACAAACATTTTTTTCAATTTTTCCAAAAATTTCCGTTTCCCCCCGGGGGGGAAACGTTTCCCCCCCCCCAAGCTTCAACATTTCCGGAAATGTTACATCTCTACCAAAATCATCCAGCAGCTGCATGTGGGGGAGTGGAGAATCAAACCCGGTTCTCCCAGATTAGAGTCCACACACTTAACCACGACAACAAACTGGCCCCTGTATAGATCTATGGTGTCGCCTCATTTGGAATCAGGGCCGGCCCCAGGCTTTTTTGCACACTAGGCGAGGCTATCTTCTGGTGCCCTCCCCCTGCACCCACCAATTTTCAAACATAAATGCATTTAGGAAGAATGAAAAACACAAAATTTGAACTTGCTATTTTTTTAAATCGTGAGAACAAGTAATACAATCTCTGATTTTCTCTCTCAAACAGAAAAACCACAAAGCACGCTGCAAGGCAGGGGAGAGAAAGAGGTGCTCCGGGCTGGGGGTGGGTGGGCAGTGGTTTTGACAGGGGCGGGGGGGGTGCAGTTTTGGCGCCCTCATGATCAGCCCGCCCTAGGCGAATGCCTAGTTTGCCTAGTGGGTGGGCCAGCCCTGTTTGGAATAGTGTGTACCAGGGCTATTTTTGGGCAGGAACGCACAGGAACGGAGTTCCGGCTGGCTTCCGAGTTGGAACTCATTAGCATAATAGGCCACACCCAACAGCAGAAACTCATTAGGATTGGCTACATTAGGGGTGTGTGGCCTAACATGCAAAGGAGTTCCTGCTACAAAAAAGCCCTGGGTTTTGACAACAAACAAGGTAAACAGAATAAGAAGCAAAAGGTGGGTGTGGCTGGATGACCACCCTTCTGGCAACATAGGGGCGTGGCCTAATATGCCAATGAGCTGTGATGTCGGGGGTGTGGCCTAATATGCTAATGAGTTTCTGCTGTTGGGTGTGGCCTATTATGCTAATGAGTTCCTGCTGGGCTTTTTCTGCAAAAACCCCCTGGTGTGCACAGTTCTGGTCACCCTATCTCCGAAAGGACACTGCAGAGCTGGGGAAAGCACAGAGGAAGGCGATCCAGATGATGAGGGGCTTGGAGCCCCCCTTCCCTAGGAGGAGAGGCCGAAGAGGCTGGGACTGTGCAGTTTAGAGAAGACACGACAAAGGGGGGACACGAGAGAGATTCATAAAATGATGCACGGGGTGCAGAGAGTGGACGAAGAGAACTGTCCCTCCCTCTCCCAAAATGCCAGAACCCGAGGGCATCCAGCGAAGCTGACGGGCAGGAGGTTCAGGACGGACAAAAGGAAAGACTTCTTTACACAGATCGCGATTAAAACGTGGGATCTGCTGCCGGAGGATGTAGTGATGGCCACGGGAACAAACAGCTTTAAAAGGGGATTCGCGAGATTCCTGGAGGATAGGTCTGTCAGTGGTTACTAGCCCTGGTGACTGAGGGGAACCTCCCTGTTCGGAGACAATAAACCTCTGATTCCCAGAACCAAAAGGCAACCTCAAGGGAAGGCCTCGGCCTCTCTGCCCTGCTGTTGGCCCTCCAGAGGAACTGGTTGGCCACTGTGTGAGACAGGAGGCTGGACTATTGGTCTGATTCAGCAATTCTCTTCTGACATTCTTAACGTCTCGGGTCATTTTGGAGAAGAGGAGGTGCAGGAGCTCATTAGCATAACTCATTTGCATATGACACACACCCTGACGTCACCGGACGTGTGTCAGAAGGCAGCACCCACCACTCAGGCTCCACTGGACTGTTTTGGATTGCTAGCTATTGGGGGGGGGGG